>NW_008751746.1:929746-956631 GCF_000715545.1 Opisthorchis viverrini
AAAATGTGGTGGACACTACGGTCATAAATCCTTTACACAATGGACCGTGTAGGTTGCGGAAGTGTTTTTTATCATCATTGGTTTTGAGACAAATTTGTTGTGCACTTACCCTTCTGAGTTGTTGCTAGCTGGTATAATTTTTCACCTCTTTACTACCTCTCCACAGATCCTCATTCATTGTCTTAATCTTCCAAACTATAACATGTTTGCATCTCGGGATTAGTCTGCACCGTGGACGCGAGGAGAAATTTCTTGGCATTTGAATCATATTTTTACTGCGCACGGTGGTACAAGACTCGTTGATGTTTTAGGCAATTCGACCACATTAGATCACATAACGGTGACTGTGTTCAATTGTTTGGCGAACAGTATGCAGCTTTCAGAGCCAACTTTTAGTAAATCACGGGGGAAGAGAATATCACAGCTGTCGCAGCAAGTTTACCCATGGACCACTAGTGGACCACCGGTGGACTCACACAAAGTTCATTGCTAATGCCCTCAAATATGCCTCCACACTAAAAATATGGGGTTGGATTTATTCCATTCAGTTGTTAAGGCAAATCACCCTGGTTGTTTCATAGTTCGAATGACCTAGATGGTGACATCGATTTATATAAAAAAAACCTGCACACTTCTCACAAAATAAGCTATCCATTTGAGCGCAGATATTTCTGCTCAGCATCTTCAAATGGTAGCGTGTTGGTCAAAGCGCGGAGCAGTGGAGAATGCGAAATTCATTCAGCAAGAGCGTTGTGCTGAGCTGTAGGTCTCATCGTCAGATGTACTCAGTCAAAAATTATAGCCGGTGGTCTAGTGGTGAATTTTCACGTACATACTGAAGCTCTTATAATTTTTTCTCCACGATGACAATCCAAGAACTTTGAGTGTGGTATAAATCAAAGTAAATAGTGAACAATGCGAATATAAAATTCCTCTGAGTTCCAGTGCGGGTGGCGGATGTCCTGCGGGGGTGGGTGGCTCTAAATTTTCTATGTGAACATAGCTGTAAAACACTGTTTTTCAACAAGGATATGAGCATTTTCTAGATTTAGTCCGAAAACTTATGGTGTTTTTTATTTTTATTTATTGAGTTGGACAGAAATTGCTGAAGTTGTTTTCCAATATCGTAATTCTCAGACCACTGCCTGCCAGTTATTGAAACCGCACATCCGATCAGTTTAGTTGTCAAAACCTTCACACACTGCTCCCAATTTGTACGCTTTAAAGTCGTGTGCGGTTTCCTCAAGATTGGATCCAGACTTTTTTCTATGGGACTGAATAAACAACAGCAACATAGACACTTAATTCAACACATCATACGTGAACTTTGTACCAACGGTTAGCAAGTTCTCGTAAGTGTCAACGGAATCTAGCGAGCTTCACCGGAAAATTATCTTAGCGATACTATAAAGTAGTCCGGCTGTATATCACTATTTTCATTGTGCATTTTTTGAACCCACATAGCTCGCTAATCGCATGAGCCGTTTGTAGGAAAGCAGGTGGAGACTCATTGGATCGTAAGCTGAGACTAATTTTCGACGGTCCAATTTCGTGTAAATTCCATCGCTAAATATTCCCAGTATTTTTCTGGGTGTTCTGATGCATCCAAGCATATCACACATACACTTGCAGGAGGCTAATGTGAAAATCTCGGCAATCAACAGAAGGATCGTTTGATATTAGTATATAACACATGAAGAAAAGTGCTTTCTTGTGTAGGATAGACTTGATGATGGTTTTCGAGTTATTGCCTTCTAACAAATAAAGTCGAATGGTCTGAGTACATTTCCACAGGTGGGTGGATAAAATCTGGCCTCCTGTCCCGACAGCATTGGGTGTAGAGCCAGCTCTGGCTACACTGTGGGGACGAAACACATTTTGGGTACATAGATGGTTAATACACTGCAGAAGGAATTTTCTTTGTGGTACATTAAGTGATCCATTGTGGGTGCAGCCACCAAAGGGCCTACGTTAAAACAGCGAGACCAAGTAGGTTTTGGCTGTTGGCTGCACTTACCATATAATTTATTGCTCCACAAGTAAGGCGAAATTTTCAATGCCCAAAATAAATTTGCGTAATGAATTGTTCACTCAATATAAGGCGAAATTTTCAATGCCCAAAATAAATCTGCGTAATGAATTGTTCACTCAACACCCGGCAGCCTAATTCTGTCAAATTTCTTACGAGTTTTCTGTGGCCGTTATGGCGCGCACTACACTAAGCGTCCACCTGTGGATGTCTTAGCCAAGGCAATTCTGAGTTAAATGTTGTAGTAAACCGGAGACTAGTGAATATTTTTTATCGTTCAAACGATGCCTACCGTCATGTTAATTCAACTGAACCAATCGGTGTGATTGAACAAAGGCCAACAAAATCGAAAACATAGTGCTGCCTCAGTGTAGCGGACAAAGGTTGTTCAACCCGAGGGTTCCGTCTTTGTATCCACTTTGGTCTTTTACAGGTGAATGGGAAACTGTTAAGGGAGGAGTTGTCCCACCCGGGCATACTCAGTGAATAAAAATAGCTGTTCTGAGATAACATGAAACTATGCGTTTCCCAATTAATGGAAAAATTCGTCCCAAATTTATAATCTCCATACGGCCTCTAAAACACACACTATAGTCACATTCGTGGAACAACCGCCAGCGGATCATCTTATGTGTGGGCTGTTTTACATCTCGTTTTTACCCCTGAAGCAACCGAAGTGTGTCATGTGGGTTCTCTCCTAGAGCGATCTATTCAAGCCGTTGAATCTAGGGTCGCTTACGGTTCTAGTGTGTCTGGTAATTCAACCGCACTGACAGATCCACAGCTGGATTACTATCCTTGGCAAAGAACTGCAGTAAGAAATATAGCTGCAGTCACAAACTACACCGATTTCCATTCATTTGCGCTAGCTCATTCTTAATGGAGTTGTACGATTCCCATTCAGGAGTTCACAATGTGTCGTAGGCTAGAGTTGCCTCAACGTATAGACCGATTTGGGTAACCTGAAATATTTCAAAATACTGTACCAACCTAAGGCACATTTTGAGGGTTGAATTATGAGGTGAAATAAGCATGCAGTTGTGCAAGTCACATTTCACACAAATAAACGATATAAAAACCCGTGTCTATTCCGCCAACGTTTACCTCGGACGGTTAATTTTTGGAATACGAAGGAAAATGTAACAGGTTAACGGTTCGCACTTTACAGTATCGACAGAAATAGAGAGGGAGGTGTAGATGCATTTCTAACCGGCTTTCTCACGTTGGTCGTACTCTCACACTTTTTATCACGAATCTTTTCCCATTTTTTTCGATTAAATGAAATGGCGCAAGCCTTCCAACAGCTAGTCCAAACTTACAGCCAAATACACTTTCGGAACTGGTTAAAGAACCGCCACCACTGACTCCCAAATAGATGGATGCTAGTACACCTCACTATTTGACTTTTCATTGGAACGCTGTTGCCCTACAGGATGACGATGATGAGTTGCTTTATCGACCATGTCGTCTGCCAGCGCACCGGGAGCTATCAGAGTAGGTTGCTTGGTAGGACAGAGAGAGAGGAACAGTCCGCCAAAGGTCCAATCGAATTCATTCAACAGTCAATAAATCACCAGTTCACCAGCTCATTTTCGGAAAGTGGGTTAGCATGCGCGAAGAACGAGTGTTTACTACAGGCTATCTAGTTAGTCCTGGTCTTAGATATGGCATTCTGGTGCACAATCAAGCAATCTGTAACGCTGGGGAATGTCAACTATTGTTGGATGCGTTAAAATAACCGATTATTTGCTCGCAGAAGGTCTTGACTTAAAAGATTCATATCCCCTGTGGTGACATTTCGGTTTTATGGAAAAGATGGTTCGTTCGTTGTCATGATTCTCCTATGATTTCAGGATATTTTATTTGAAGAATAACGAACTACAGAAAGTTCACACTGCACTACTTCGTGCAGGTTTGCTAGTTTCAATGCAGTCATAATACATCGAATCTGCGCACTTATATCACGTCTAGATTGAGGGTTATGATATATAAATTCTACTACACTACACAAGCCATAGTACGCGAAATTACGCACCAGGCACTTTCAACTATGAATGGTTTTCTGTGTTCATTGCTCAGCAACGCCGCTGCCAAACTTTGCTGTAATCAGTTACGTTGCACTAAAACCTCAAAATGCCGCTGCCATCTGCCTCGCCTAAGGATCATGTGTTGAAACCTCCACTCCACGCAATCATGTGATGTCAATTTATAACCGAGAGACGAAAACTTGGTCTGATTGGCTCACACTGGAAAGGACCTTATTGCCCCATTTTATCCCAAACAAATAATGGAAAACAGTGACGCTGCCACAAAAACTGTCACATCTACCACAGCCAGGAATGCAGTTATTGACGTTGTAATGTTAGCGCATGGTCATGAGTTGGACGTAACGGCCGTTTCGCCGAATCAACCACCTGGATAACTGTCACGTCATGAAATGAAGCAGGCTCCAGTTTTCTCTTGCCATAGGTCATGATTCCACAAATATCAAGGAGTTGCTCACCCCAGACTTGGCATTTTGTATGCCACATTTACTTTAAATGATAATGGATCCGCGTACGTAGGGGCAAATAACGCCTAGTCGTCTTCAACTGAACATTATTGTACGATTTCTGCAACATTTTCCTCATTTCGTTTCAGTGATGTTCTGAGTTATCCCTTACTATATCTCCAACCGGTCCCAGTGGTCCAAAGATTTTGAAAACATCACACTCTTGGACCCAGTAGTTCCCAATTCCATGTAAACCCTTTTTTTTCTAAATTTGGATGTGTGTCGCCTGACTGTTGTCAGTATGCTATATATATGCTATATATATCGCATACCGAATGTAACGTGACGCTTGTTAGCCGAACTTCTGGTACAAAATCAACACAACTGAAGTTTCTCCCTCAAAATTTGATTACTCGAAAATTGGCTTTAACAATCCTTGTCAAAGATAGCAGTGATGCATAGGGATAACTGTGACCCATTCAACATCGACACCTACCAGGGTGAGAGAGAGTTAGCAAAGTCCTTTTTGAAGGTCAATTATTTTGTTTGACAATATAGTGGCACTTTTCACTTACTTGAAATATTTTCCATTGATGCAGGGCTTCCAAAATTTTCAACATACCTTTGTCTGCATTGAGCCAACAAACGGCTGTAGGACTTCACGGTCTAGTTTGCGTCTGCCGACTGTTTATACCCCGGTTAAACGTAAAGTAGAATCTTCTGCTTTTGCGTAAACCATTCATTCAATTAAACCTGCTTCATCTTTGTGGAACAATTTTCGTGGTTAAAAGCGACCATTTTGCGAGCGAGAACCCATCGAACAGTATATTAAGATCTTCCTAAGCCTCGTAAAACCGAGATTTCAGCACTACCAAAGCCTCAGTCCTTCTCGTAGCCCAACGGTATTACTTTTCTGTCAGGATTACACTATTTGTAAAACTCAAGTCGCCCCCTGACACCTGAATATTCAAGGGTTTATTTTTTCCGGGCTTCACTGTGTTTTCCGACATTTACAGTTTTTGCCGCAACAAAATCTGGTGAAAACACCGGGTTAGTTCATTTTAAACAGGTGCCGTGCATTGATTTCACGCCTCCCTATTCTATTTATTCTCAGGTTTCAGTCAAACTCCTGAACAGCAAGAAACATCCAGAGTGAACTTGGAGGGTAAGTTATAATGGCAGGAGTGTTGGTTTCATCTGACTTTTCTCGACAAGTTACAACTAGATAACACATCGTTCGTGTTTTTATGTATCATTTTTGTGCAGCAGGTGTAATTTTTCACCAGTGGTCCGAAAAAGGAAAAATTTGCAGGAATTTTTGCTCGCGGTTGTATTCATCAGAAACCACATTCCTGAATGATGTACCCGCTTTGCGCCCACCAGAATCACTGCTTGTACATGAGAAGCTTCATCTTTTCGGAAGTGACAATGGCGAGGTGCTCAGACCTTCAGATCTCTTACGTACCCGAACCCTAGAGGAAATTGGAAGTTAGCTTGTGACCAACCATGTTCACTTTAGTGACTCACATACCAGTAGACCGAAGACAGTTCTGATCCGTGAAGAAACTGTCAGCCAAATCAGTGGTTTGGTCGATGAGATATGTGTACTAATGTCGGTAAGATCATATAGGATTAGAATACACGCACTCATATCGATAGTAATATGGTATACCATGACGGTGTGAATTAGCTTACTCTTCATCGCGGCGCACAGATTCGTGGGAAAAACAAATTTGTGTGGTTTGGAAGTGAAACGAAAATGTACCCGGGTGAACTCCTACGTTGAAATATTTTTTTGCCAATCGCTGGTAGTTTCATCTGCCCATTGTGACTGCGTTCTCAGAGCCTTCTGCAACTGCTTGGCGAACCTCCTAAAATCCTACTAGTCCATCAACTACCAAAAAAAAATCAAGGGTTTTTCTTTGACCGTTATTCGACACACACCTCAAACTTCGTTAGTCTAAAGTCATTTTATAATAACGAAGTTAATGCTGAAACCTCACTGACTAAGCACATAACCCTACTGTGTGATGCGCAGCAATCGGAAGTTGCACGAAAGCTATATAAGTTATATGAATTACATAAATCACTTGAGAGTTCATGGGTCATTTACACACTAGTTGCCTTCTCACAGTAGATAAATTCAGCTACAGGTAAATAAACACCAATACAAATTTAGGAAGCTAACTGGAGCGCATATCATCTATGAAGACGTCCAATTTAATGTGATTTGTGTACTGTCTGCAAACGGTCATTTATGTTGGGATCCTTAGAATGCCGGAAAAGATGACTATTTTCTTCTGATAATGGTTCCATTCAACCGGGTGTTGTGCGTTTAGAAAGCCTTGTTTCCTTTACAAATCCCAATACAGAAGCAGACCTGTAGACGTTTGGTAAGTCGGATTTCAAAACACGTCATTTTTGCGAAGGTAGTAATTCGATGTTTCTACATTCTGATGTCATTTACTTTCCAGTTGGTGCATTTGCTCACCTGTTCCAATGTGGTGTCCAAATAAAGTTCTGGTTTCAAACAAAATACTTTTGTTTTTCATAGATTCTCGAGACGCACTTCGATTAAATTAAGGGATTGCATCAAGACCAGTATGACATGCCCCTCTCTTGGACCAGACATCAGAATAAAAGTTCAGTTACTCGAAACTTAACAGCGTCGTACTGCAACGCGAAACACATTTAGAGCAGATTCGCTTCTGCTTTACGTTCTTACGATAGCCCCCATGTGCTATGTTGCACAAAGATTTATTCTGCTAAACATGGACAGATGTCTCCGCTTAGTTTTCCAAGTAAAATCTTTTGCGGAAATTCAGCTAGTAGAAAAGGTTTGAGTAGAGTTTCTAGCTTCTGACACTTTGAATTTCTGACATTTCTCTCAAATTTACTAAATTTCAAATGCCTTTTACCGGAAAACATCATGCTCCATATACCTATGTAAATTTCGTTTGAGGAATTCCCGTTGAATCACATTCATCTTGTTGTTGTTCATTACGTAGCCCTTTTGGTGCAAAAAGACATTAGGCGATCAAAGCAACACGTAATCGCTCCTTATACGTACAGCAAGACCCATCAGAATTGAAGCAAATAGAGGATTACTTTTGAAACTCAATTCATCCTTACTCTGTTATTCATCCTGTTATTCATTCTTATTCTGTTCCTGCGTCCACACAGAACGACATAGTATTTTCATTCTTATTCACTAAATGTCAACAGCTCCAAAACGATGTATTTCGATATGCTTTTCACAGACGTTTTACATTGTGGGAACTGCCACATTGACTTTCCAAAATCTATACTCAGCTAAATGGCAGATGCAACCATCAATAATGTGATTCTGTTAGGGCGATGCCTTCAACACCGTGAGCTTTACTCAAAATTGCGAAAGGATTATCTGTTTTAGCATAAGCACAACAATCGGACATACAGCAATTTCTAAAGGCTTGAGCCATTTACTAAAGATACGATACGAGTTGAAGTGCTTAGCACAGCTTTAAATACCCTACACCAAAAGCTCCCCCCCCCCCTTCGAAAAATGTATGGCGTCTCGTTCGTTCAGGTCTTATCAGCGAGTTACCCGGACATTCCGAGTAATACAGCCTGAAGTCAATATGGCGATTTCAGGAAAGCCGCGTGCTTCTTCCTCAATATTATTTGAAATTAGGGATTCTAACAATAGATCCAAATCGTCGTTACATAAAGCAGCCGTTAGCCATTGCACGGCTTCAATTTCATGCATTAAAGATTTGTTCATACATTAATCTAAGGAACACTCAGACAACATAGTCAGCGCGCTATATCGACGCTCATCTCATTATTCAAGAGTGATCTTTTTCCCCTGTAATGACGGTAAAATCACTTTTCTTCCGTTTTGCTCTATAGGGTGAAAGTAGCAGCAATTTATATCGACGTGCAATAGGACAAAATACATTTTGATTAAACTAACCCCCCACTTGGACATTAGTCCTGCAATGGAATTAAGTTCGTGTAGAAATGCCAAGAAGTAAGGTATGCACGTTTTTACCGAAATCATCTATCGGAATATCAGGAGGACTTGACTTCCCCACACCTCTGGTTAGTAGATGAGGACCACACCGTCCGGCAACAAGTTGCTGACAGGCGGTATGATTAACCCTTAGGAGACAAGATATGGCGGTCACCCCTTTTTCACTCCAGATTAACATTTCTGTCGTCATACTATCCACAACTTAAAGTAGGTCGGAAGTAACGGTGGTTCTCAAAATACAGCAGCATTTTTTAAAGTCGTTATTTGGAGGGTCGGTCAACAAGTGACCGCTTGATACTAGAGGCATGGTTGACCAGCTGATAGAAGCATATACTATTTAGGAATGATTTAACCACATTGTAGACAGGCCAATTTTGATGAGACGACATGGTCCTCAACTGGTGGACGGAGGAATGCAAACTTGAATCGCCACGCACATTCCTAAGTTGCTGGCTATTGATGGTCTTCGGCACGGGTGAAACAGCTTCGGAATGCTTTGTTTCATTTCAGAACCAAATGTTCTTACTTGCGGAACTAAGGCTCTGTCGAAATTTTTAAAACTCCTTTTAGTGCCGAAAGTCTTACCTTGTCTGAATTCCGGCATAGCGAATCATCCGGCTACCTGGATGCTGAATGGTTAGGAAAAATATTTTTTAGATCTACGCTGAGCAGAATTCAGCCGATGCGTTTTTCGGCCATTTTCCCTTCTTTTTGCCTTTATCTGACAACTGCTGCCTAACGCGATCGACCAACTTCTACAACTTATGCTGGAGAATTTAGACTTGAATGTCTGGTGGTGAACATATTGTCGTTAGGTAAATGAAATAACATTCACGAATGAACTACTTACATGACAAGTCTTTTGATAACTAGCAGACGTCTAGATGTAGCCAGCGTAGGAATAAGACATTGGTACCAAATGATTGCGCCATTTTTGCTCTCTCACGGAATTCATGTCTTTTGACAAAATGATTTGGCATACAGTGTGCTTCGTCTTTGGAATCGGACCCAGTCACTGGAAGGAAATGTAGCCAGACAAGTTAAATATTCCCGGCCGTATTAGTGTGAAAACGAAAGCAGTAATTTTTTTGCTTCCATAAGGCAAAGGTAAACCGTAGATATAGTCGGAATTTTTGATATAATGATGTTCACTACTGCAGAGGAGAATGTCGGTAGCTCAGGTAGCGCAGATGGTCGTTGGCTTGTTCGCTGAGCTGGGCAATTTGGTTGCAAACGTTTCATCACCAATCGAGGTGATATCGTCAGTGCGTAGTTGTGCGTAGCGGTGGGTTAGTGGTTGTGCGTGTGTTACGTGTGTGCTTGCCCACGTGACCTTTGAAATTGGCATCCCCCGCCGTCGTAGTCCAATCGGTGCAAAAGACCGCAACTCGGAGGGACAAAGTTCACTCCAAAAAAAATTGATCAGACTACGACGGCGAGGGATGCCAAGTTCAAAAGTCACGTTGGCATCGGCGAATGAGGACGCGGGATAAAAGAACAACCAATGGAACCGCCCGAAAGAATAACTAATCGCGGTCATAGGTCATCCCCAGCTACCGGCACGTATATCAACACATGCGTAACACTACTGAACGCACAACCACTAACCCACCGCTACGCACAACTACGCACTGATGATGTCACCTCGACTGGTGATGAAACGTTTGCAACCAAATTGCCCATCTCAGCGAACAAGCCAACGACCATGCTCACTACAACACGCCTCCGGAATTGTTCCAATTCAGCTTACACAGAAGCTTCGTCTTATAGCGTATGCATGATTACTCCTACCAGGTAAGATAATAACTCCCTTAGGGAAGACCCAAGAACAGCAGCATCGCATACAATGTACAGGGGTTACAACTTCTGAGAATGTCGGAATGAGCTGCCTATCAAGTTTCAGCACTAAGGCATACTCAGCGACTACGCGGGATTATCTGCTTTACAAAAAATGGAGGCAGTTCAGCAGCGCGAATGCAACGCGTTAAACCGATGTAGGTAAGTATAGGGTGACAATCAAACAGCAATCAAAGTCTCAGTTTTACGCTTCCAAGTTGAGCATTCCTTCTGGATGAACTATTTCAGAATGGTAAAAATAGCAGAAAGCAATGTTACGTAGGATTCTGTTGTTCACTTCATACACCATAGCTGACTTGAAGCCCTCAAAACCTTCAATTTTTTTTCTGAGGGCAAACTGGCTTGGAAGGAAAAGGGTTTACATCACGAATAGGTTACCAAAAGAGTACCAAAGCAGCAGATGATTTAAAATTTTGTGTTCTAATAAAAGACAGATGAGATAAATAAATAAAAAACTAAAGAGAAAAAAGAAAAAAGGAAGATATATCGAATATCTATCGAATGTTTGCTAATCGGAGAAAAAACAAGAACACTTTGGAATATCACTGCGTCCAGAGATGTGCTCCAGTGGTACTTGTTGATCTAGTAATTCTTAAACTTCCAAAGTGTATAAAACGGAAATACTCAGTTCATTGTGTCGCGAGAGGTGTGATTATGAAACGTGATCATGAAGCGTGGTACTCCACCGAAGAAGCCATCAACAAACACATCGAAGTTGATCGCATTCACCAACCACTAAGAGCGAGAGAACGCCAGAACCACAGAGCTTAGAGCTGCAAGAGCGACCAGACGAGGAACTCATATGAGAAGCAGGAAATCATCAAACGGACACAAACCACAGAGCTTAGAGCTGCAAGAGCGACCAGACGAGGAACTCATATGAGAAGCAGGAAATCATCATTCAAACGGACACATCTACTGGATTAGAGGAGGCGCCCAACCAGCCGGTGGACACCGGGGCACTAACCGCTACGGTGAAAGAAATAGGGCGGTTGTAAGCAACCAATCAAACTCGAATAAGGCAGACCACAACGCAACGCGAATCAAGGCCAGAGGGAACAAGCTACTAAAATTAGAGGGCGTTGGGATAACCAATCAGCACAAAGGAACACAGACCACAACGTCAGAAGATAACAGATAAACTCCGACTGCTATATAAACACACGCAGGCAAGGAAGAAGTACCCCGCCAACTGCGTACTGATGATGTCTCCTCGTATGGTGACGAAACGTTTGCAAGTCAGTTGCCAAGCTCGGCGAACAGATCAACAGCCATCCGATCAATAACCAATAAAACCCATACTAAAGGAGCGCTTCACGTGAGGTGGCTTTCGCTGAGGTAGCTAAAAGACCATTTCAAGGGTAATTGTTTAAATCCAAAACGGTTTCCTCAATCAACCACAACTAACGAAAAATCTAGTAGGCATCCAGCCTCCTTCATATATCTTGACTAGAAACCACGGCAAAAAATTTCTCGACTTTCACGTCTTTCAGTTGCAAATACGTTTGACTGTTAGAAATACAAATACGTCCGGTGTATGCTGGCCAAGTGGCTGCAACACACTCGCTTTGTGGTTCTGACACTCCGACTACCTGAAAAGCCAGCTATACTCAATGCTGTTGAGCTTTTGTTGTGAATTTCCGGTAATAACTGGGCCAAAAGATGGAGAGGACGTCCCAGGAGATGGAAGTGTGAATGTGGTGCCCACTGGTCACAAAACCACCAGAAGGCAAAAGACCATCCATCGAGATTCGGTGGAAACTGCTTCAACAAGTAAAGACAAGCTGGGTCTACTTTAGGAAAGCAAGCTTGGGGTACCCACTGTTTTGAAGTAAGAGCACCACTGACACGTTGTCGATAAGCAAACCCTACTAAAGCCTGTCTGTCGCGGGTTGTAGGTGATTTAAAATGTGGACTCTATCGATTAATACTGTCCAAATTTCGTTCACATACAACGCCTGGAATCCGAAACCAGAATAAAGTTGACACACATGAGAAAAAGTTGGAAGAAAGTTTGGTTCAGCCAAGATAAAGAAAAACTATTCCATTGATTTCCGAAGGCGACGACCTATTGCACCCTTGTTAAAAACTTTTGAAAATTCACGCACACACCGCATGCGTCAACTGAGGAGACGGTCAATACACCTCCGCTAAATGATGTTCAGCACCAGTGAACACATAGCAGACCGGCTGACCTCAGCTTCAAAGCACACACATGTGCAGTTTGACCATGACTGGAGGTCGAAGCCGAGGTTTACGCGTACACAGTTGCGAAAAACCTTGGCCGTGTTTTGAAGATGTATCCTACACCGGTGCATTCTAGTCGTCCTCAGTTTTCTCTCTTCCTTATGATTCCTAATAGAACCACCCAAGTGGGCTTAAACAATTATTTGTAAGAAATCCATACCATTCATGTGGTGCTCTTCCAAGATGATATTGATTTTAAAATTCCTACTTTGAAGGTTATGCGGCTAAGCACTGCGCGTAATTCGGAACTAATCTTGCGATATTACGTCTTCTCATGAATGCAACTGTCGACTGTTGTCACTCCTAACGCTCGACATTGCGAGTTTGACTTTGCGTGAAAACACAATAAACAATTATCCCACGTTTTTGTAAAGTTTAAAACATAAACAACGCCTTGAGATAAGGTTATCCTGACGGATGTCGTGATTACGAGGACTGTATAATGAAATCTTTTTTATTATTTTTCTCGTGTTGCTCAATACTCTCAAAGGGCAATGAGCACTAGAATGTACCTAACAATGCATTATGTGTGGGCGGCGAGTCTCCGAAATATTCCCGAGAAAGCTTACTTCATGGTGTGTGTGTAGGGTTCTTACAAAGAGTTGCCTGTTCCCAGTTCGATTTAATGTCCTATGCATGCAACGGATAAAAGGTCAATTGTCATGCCAAAAGTGACGTTACGAGTGATATTTTCCGGGGCGCACTTGTCGTTCCTGGAGATTAGCCACTAACCGTGATGCATGGCCCCGCACTAATAACAGTCATCCAAAAATTTCCGTAGTTTATGAGTTGGCAAATACGTCAGTATTTTCCAACACATTCTCAAATTAGCTCACACCACTACAATCAGTCACTTTAAGCCCTCATTTTTGTCCGAAAGAAAGTGAATATATGCCTTGCATCACCTTGCGCACAACCTGTACGCCAGCTGAGTTGCAGACATTTAGAAGAACATGTATCGGCTATCTCGTACTCAGAAAACTACACATCATGCTTTCATGGATGTATTAAATCCAATGGGGAAATAGGTAAATGCGTTTCCTCGCATGGAATTTTTATTCAAAAACTAGGTAACTTTTATATTTTAGGACCGAAATTTGTGTTCATTCGTTTTCGAAAAGCACAGCGGATTGTACGCCTTCCTTTGTACCCAGGAGCTTTGTTCCGTAGAGGAGGAATCTTATCCGATTGTGTGTCGATGTATGCAAGTGCGGTTTTGCCTGAAGTGTTCGTTGAGAATGCTTTGATTTTAGGTGATCAGCTCTTTCGCAGTGTTTTGAGAAAGAACACCGCCTATATTGAGCTGACGGGGGCAATAATGGTTTCTACTGTAGTCTGCCAAATTAAGGCGTGCAAATGACTGAAAAAAACACAGTTGGTATATGCAGAATGCTTTTTTCCAAAGGCTCTCCTCAAACTTAAACGCAGGATGTGACTTGGTCTCTAAATAGAAGGGAATGGCTGCTGAATAAGAACAGGTTAGAGTGAAAATTGATCAAACTTGGGAGGCTACTTTTTACTGGTTGCTGACATAAATTGCCAACTTGAAGTACGGCTCTCTCAACGGATGCTGACTTGGAACTAGTGGAAATCTCTAAGTGCCGGAGTCATAATCACGGGGAGAATGTATTTAGTTTGGCTTGAACTTCTGCGTTCATTTTGACTCCGCTGTTGAAGAATCGATGATAGTGTGAAATAATCTGGTTACTTCTGGTGGGGCGATCCTCCCCTAAGTAGAGCCCTTCTATATTGAAAAGTCGAAATGCGCTGTGTAGCTGTTTCACTCTTTTGGGGAATCTACATTAGTGCCCATCTTACAAAACAGACTAATGAACAAGTTCCGGTAATGATTCAGCTTGTTCGAATATCGTAAATAAATATCCTAATTGAGTTGAGCTGAGTTTCTTGTTAACAAAACCATAATTTGCCGTTTCTTCATTGGCGAGAAACGTGGTGTTTACCAACAACATACGGTTTATTGAATCTGGGCAACTATGTATAGTTGATGGAGACCCAGAAGATCAAAACCAGTGTCACGGTGTATACTACTGGTGGAGCGTGCGAGTAGCCTGTGGTCCTCTGTTCAAACTGCGTCACCGCATCTGATGGAAGGTGATGCTTGCTGCAAAAATTATCAAACCACTTTTCAGTTTTTGTTTGCTGCCGTTCAACTGTTAATTAATTTCCAACGAACTTCAAAAGGACGCGTCAGAATGTTCAGCTTTTAAAATCGCTGATCACAAGAGATGTTTACTTTCATGTAAACGGCTTAGTTCGTGTTTGCTAAAGGATGACTTTGCAACGAAGAGCTTCATACCTTTTGCCGATTTTGAATTGTTTGGATGTTTTCACTAACCGTACGAGTAAAGTTTTCTCTTCACAACTACCCCCTGTGTGCTGCATGAAAATGAAGAATTCCTGTACAGCTCCTATGGATCCTGCCTTTGTTATCCCACGGCCTGAACAAGAAAGGGAAATCTTGTCATCAGTCCAAAGTCAGTGTTATTTCAGCAATCAACAGTTACTCGCTTCTTCTGAATAAAACTGAAATCACATATAAGTTTATGTTAAATAAGCATATACATATACATAGTTTGCGCTTGAAAAAATGTAAAAGGCATTTAATGAAGTGGCCGGTTTGACACTTTGGCAAAATGATTTATACACGAATGGCTATTACGTATCATAATACTGTATTGTATCTGGAGTTGGAGAGTGACAATGCCGTTGGCGTACTTACTGACTCCATAACCGCTGGGATACAAGATCCTGCACGAACGAAAATCAGACCAAAGTTTCGAATGAACAGAGCCAAAGATTTCAGTACGGGTAGACACAAACGAATCTATCGACCTGACGTTCTCCGACTTCTTTAATTTCTGCAGTATATTTCTGGAAAATTGGGCCAGAAACAAGCGAGTGAATTGTTTTTCCCCTAATCCGTTAGGCTAAACCACACGTACAAAGTCCTTTAAAAGGGAAGCTTCTGAACATTGTCAACGAATGTTATCACACAATCTAATCTGAAGAGCCCCGGCTTATTCAGGAATGAGCACAGTGAAAGTGGCTTCCGGCGCAGTTCTGATCGAATCTGAGAACAGTGGCATGCAAAAGCTAGCCTGAAACGTATGACTGTATCTAACGAAACTCTTCTACAAGTAGCTAAGCATCCCAGAATGTGATGTCAATTCAACCTAGGAACACCATATGGTCGCTTGGTTCCTCATTAGTGGAACACTTTTTCAGCGGGAAATTTCGTGACGGAAATAAGAGGTTTGTCCCAAAATGCGAAGTACGTATAAGGGACGATAACATTGGAAACACGTAAATTTCACATTTGGAGAGAGTACATCTTATCTAGCCTTACGCTGTTTCACACACTGATAACCAGGCACTTAAGAATAAATTACTAACAACTCAAACTTTGAGAAACAATTTTGGGAAATAAAACACAGACATGCCTTTCTCCTCATAACTTAACACTGTGAACCTTTTTAATTCAGAGCGAAATTGTAATTCCAAAACAGTTCTCATGAACTTTAAGGTTTGAGGCGTGCCTTCATATGTCAGACTTGCTCCAAACACAGCCACGGGATAATTTGCCGCAGAATAATGTTTTTGCAAATTTATTAAGCTGGCCTTTGTGTTCCATTCACACTGATGTGTTACGGCGTTATTATTCCAGGAGAATCGGTCCAAACTCTAAATAGATCAACATGGTACTTGCTTCCGGAAGAAAACCGTCAATAGTTTGCTGCCCGGACTGCACGTGCAAGTTATCTTTGCGTTGCGGTGTATTTATCAGAATTTTCCTCTATCACCATTCCTCCATGTAAAAAGACCATTTTGACAAAATAAAACTACAGACTCCGTTGGTTGGTCTGTGGCCAATTTTTATTGGATCCTGGCCTTTTGATTTTTATATACTTCAGTTTATCATCTCGTCGGCAAATCTAGAATTGACCTGTCAAATGCCGGACAAAATCTAATGCGGTTTTTAACGTTCCCATGCGCATGGTGACGAACAGTCCCGCTGCGCCATTTTAGAAGACAGGTTGTATGATTTGTTTTAGTTAGCCATGTAATTTGGTACGTGATTGTTTTCCAAAATGGCTTTGCTGGGAAGTTTGCTCTGTGCACCAACATACCGGACCCCGCGGTGAACGCCGGCATACTTTGTGCCGCATCTTATCTGTATATTGCGTCTGATTATCATTTTATTTGCACCGCGACCAATGCATCTACTCAAAACCCCAGGAAATGGGGCATCATCTACATTTTTGGTGTTGCGTTTAGCTCACAATCTCTCATCACTGCCAGGACAGTGGCTTGATAAACGTGAGGGAATCCTGATTAGTTCAGTATCCATTTGCTTAGATCAGAAACACTGGATTCGGGAGACATTTAGATATGATGCAAAGGTAATAACAGAATATGAAAGTAAATAAAGGTCTAGAAGTAACAGAGTCACCAGGATAGACCCGAGTCAACACGAAAAATTGCCTTCGAATTCATAGTACATGTGTAAAGTGGATTCAAATTTAACTGATAAAACTTTGCTAGGAGCCTAAATCCGACACACATGTGAGAGTAGACATCTCGTACATAACTTATGCTAAACGATGTGCACTTGATAATGTACAACTGAAAACCTTCATACTGTATACTTTTCATCAAATTATCATATTTCTTCCAAAGTACACGATTAAATTACGGGCGAAAATGTTTGCTCTAAGAGCCATGTTTTCAGTTCACTACTTCGGACTTTTCCGCCGATATTTTTCGAATTTCAGATGTGCTAATGAGCTTTGCTACTGAGTGCACTTAGGTGAAACAAGCGCAGAACAGACAGTGTGCAAGGTTTGGGTAGCAACTTAGTGTAAACACTTCACAATGTCTCCAGAAGCCTAACAAATGGTGGTTGTTTAGTACTCCCAGGAAGCATTCGCACACAGAAGCAGGGTGATTGTTTAGCTCCCAAAGACTCTTCTTAGATTGTTAGTTCAAACTTATTTTAATGACATCCTCGGTGAGAAATTGTGCGTACTCGCGACTTGTCTGCATCGGTGATGGTGAAACTGGAACCCAACTATTCCTGCTGCGCAAGGCTAGTTCGGATTTTACTCAGGTTCCTCAGAGAATGTACAGAGGACTGAAATCTGCCAGTTACGACCACGAAAGCCCCAATGTGTTTGTTGCTCTATGTAAAATTTACCTATTTTAAATTATTGACAAATTTTAATCGAACGTTCAGTCCGAAACGTAATTTAGTTTTCTCCGAAATATCAACCAGCAGCTTGCAACTGTTTCACCACTCCACAGAATTACCAGAAACTTACACCTCACAAATCACTTAGGAGGTTTAAGCCCGAATCTCTCAGGATGACATTGCAGACTATAAATCTAGAAAACCTGTTCGCTTTTTACACTCCTGTGGTGTTTAAAATTCGATACCATGATTTGTGCAACAGAAATGCAGGACAGCACTTCAACAATCCTATGGTTATCTGCTTATCAAAATGTCACTGCAAACCGTAGTTCACGAACTCTCTCCATTATATACCTTCACCTCGAGGGAATAGTAACTGTGCGTTAAGCACTCAAGTATACTCTTATTTAAAAACTTATCCCGTGCATCAGTTTGTACCACGAATGTCTGGTACAAAAGATTTGTGGGTGGTTTACCAAACAAAACTGCTTTTTGATGCGGGTGAAAGATACTTACCGAAGCATGTTTGGAGGCACTGTACTGCATTGTAATGGATACGAAATTCGGTTTCCTTTAGCATGGACATTGTAATAATAATTTATTCGTCAAGTGCTCGCTGCTACCTTCAAGCACCTGGTGTTTATAAACATGGAAATACATCGCCTCTCTTGCTTATTAGTGATAGAGTTCGTATTACGAAAATTTAGTCATAGTTCACTTACCAGCGCAGCTCTTGAGCTCCGCAATGAGGCACGCTTCTGTTAGGCAGCCATGGAGAAGTTACTGGAGAGTGACTAATAACAAAGTGTCATGTAAACTATTGTATGTATGATCAACTGTGCGTCATACGTCCAACCACCCATAACTTCCACCACAATAAACATACTTGAAAAAACCATTCGTGAATACACCAAGAGGGATTACACTACCTATAACCTTATCAGCCATTGTAGTAGAGCCAAAAGACTATTCTATGAAACAAGAACACAAAGTGCTCGTGAGGCAGACATAAAAAACATTTTCATTTGTCAATTTAAAATTCAAAATTAAAGAACAATGTTTAGACAGTAGTTCGTAAACTGACGTCCCTCCATGACAAATCAGAAGCAATATTCTAGGACCAAAATACATGAACGGCAACTTTTTATTCCACCAGTCACGCAAGGTCGGGCAATGTTATTCGTGCTTGGGTTTCAGTGGTATGCTAGGTGGTCGGCGATTTCCGGAATTCCGCCCAGATTTTGATGGTTCATAAATATACATTGTTGGTCGAAATACAAGAACATGTAAGTGCGTCAATTTTCCAATATTTACTTGCCCTGCTCGTACAGATGTTTGGTTTTATAATAACAACATAAATTTGCTCAGATATACTCAATTTATCACGCTAATTTAGTGTGTTATAAAACCAACCTTTGCAGCTTATCACATCGAACTCCTCAGCACATTTACCTACAAATTAGGCAAGAATAAAATGGTTGTTTATTTCTTCACAAATGGAATGTGCAGAATTATTTTACAGAACATGATCACAAGTAAAAATTATTATTGTCTGAAACACTTCACCTTTTAATGCGGTGACCAGTCTTGGGTATCCAGATACTATAATCAAACCTATGACACTATAGACCCAAATGGAAAGATCAGTAGCTTCATAGAGTTCTGTATCCTATATACACTTAGTAGCTCCGCGATCTGAAGTAGACGGAAAAAGTTACCCCTTCCAGAGTATGGTGCGCTAGGAAACCAGATCCTCAAGATGATCGTAGCTGTCTACAAGATGTTAACTGCACCAAGCTTAGCCTGTTTACTATTGAAAATCTACTGCTCGAAGCTCAACAAATGAACTCTGTAATCGTCGTAATATATATATATATGTCATTAAAATGTATCGTAAAACGTGTTATTCCTTGCTTTGACAGAATAAAGAGCTGTTGGCTGGCTTGTTTGCTGAGCTGGCAATTCGATTGCAAGCGTTCCATCACCAATCGAGTTGACATCATCATTGGGGAGCGTAGTCGTGCGTGCGCCCAGCTCAGCGAACAGGCCAACGACCATCTACGCTACCTGAGCTACCAACGTTTTCATCTACAAAGAATAAAGAGCATGCAACATTCAACATAACGACGTGATCCTCCTGGATAATAACAGTTTACTGAATGTACTGAGGATTTTGTCGATTTAAATCAGAAGCACGTCATTGGTGCTTGTCGAATTCACAGGCTATTTTCCTAGTTTTAGCACAATTCACTGGATGCTAGCTGACTGTTCAACACCCAAGCTGGCATTTGACGTGTTTCGTGCAGTTTTCAAATGATTCGTAATCCGGGCTGCAAACTCTACAAGTTCTCATTAAAATTATGGATTGTTCAGCTCTGGAAATTAGTGGAGGGGTTTTAGTTGGAAGGCTTACTCAAACAAGCCCAAAGTCCTCATCACCCCAGGGTACCAGGCCAAAATAAGACCGATGCCCAAGAAAACGTCTGGACTGCATTATTATGATGGCCTTGAATCACTCGTTCTAATTAGTTGTATTTTCATTATCATGAAAAATGTTCAAGATTCTCATTTGTTGTTTGTCCTCTCCCTCTCAAGCTAACTTATTGCAAGTAATCCCCCATTTTTTTGAGAGCTGCGAAATTTTCTTGAAAAATATGTCCTTATAATACACACTCCGTTTTCATCGCGAATCAGGCGATCTGGAGTAAAAATAACTTTTGACCAAAATGTTGCAGGATCCGCGTGCACTTCTATAAAAACAAATAAGGAGTAGTCAAACATTATTAGCTTGCTTCAACTGTGGGCCTTTTCCTAAATAAAAAGTTTCCCGTTTATAAGCGACCGCGTAAAAATTAATACTGTTAACTTGGCTCTTTGATTAAAAATTTCGTTTTGCGTCATCTGGATCAAGCGTCACCACCAGCTCATTCATCTGGTAAGTCTGGTTCCAAGTGTTATCCGTTTCACCATTTGTTGGCTAATTCTAATAGTCATACCACCGGTGATTACCAGTGGTTAACTGATCAGTTCAGCTAGCCTGATATAAAACCATTGTCTCAAAATGTTACGGCATCAAGATACAGGCATCCGAAAACAGTCCGTCGAAAAACAACTAATAAAGTTCGGAGCCCATCACTTGAGAATAAACGTATCCTCTGCAAGTATTCAGAAGCAGTGCCTACCAAGTTCAGCATCTTGCTACTGGTGTAACGGTGATACTACTGGTCGGGAGGTAGGCGAGTAGTATGTTATCTTCTTGTAAAATTGCTTGAAAAGGAAAATCTATTGCGGGTTCGTGGACTCGCTTTTTAGCATTTGCTTGGACTTGAACAACACTCAATGAATATCCAGAAAGGTTCAGGAAGACACGTTTAAGAGAATATGGATGTTCAGTTCTTGTAATTAAGATTCAAATGAGAGTTTTGGTTTCCTGTCCAATGGTCTGTAACTGGTCGGTTGGCGTTTTCTAACAGAAAACTCGGCAGCGAAGCCTTCTTTATTTCACTGGTATCATTCTTGCTTGATTTCAATTGGGTTCCTCACAGTTTGATTTTGGTCAGTTATGTATTAACGGACTCGAAACGCAAACCAGTTAAATGAAGACGTTTTACTACTAAGAAAACAGTCGTCACTTAGTAGGCTAGAAAACGCACCTCACAACGTATTATGTTTATATATAAATCACTGCACCACTCTAAAATTCACTAAAACTGACGTACCAGAAAAACAATAGGCAAGATATATATTCATGTTTACGTAGGCACCTAAGTAAATTAACCACACGCTTAATGTATTACTTAAAATCTTTCAACAATCTAAGTCAAATCTTAGTCTGTTTCTTAAAAGCACTCGGTGTATTATTACCATAGATTAAAAAAGCAGCACATTACTTGCACAAGCTGGATATTGACTTGTAGCCACGCCGTTAACCACCACGCCTACGGAATATGCTGTTGTAGTTACTGTAACAAACATAGAAATTAAGATGCTGAATATACCGATTGCCAAAATAAGTGCTCCGAGTAAGGGCATCGCCGAAGTGAATCTATCTATTTTTCGAAATGTGCACTAAATTCTGAAGCCGAAAACGCGCCAGATTTTGCTTGTTTTTTAATCAGACCGCGATAACGTTCCCTATTGGCTGGGGTGTATCCAGCTCCTGATTGGTCAGGAAACGTGATGTACTAATAGAACGATCAACGAAGGTCTTCAGACAGTGATAACCATAGATTGACAAAAGGATCTACTTGTCACAGACACCGCTTACATACTAGATGGTCTATATGCATCGTGTAATGAAGTTTGCTGCGCACGCTTTTCGTGATTTAAGTCACGAAAAGTCAGATGGTGCAATTTGTTAGTGAACTACAGACATCGAAAACAGACGCCCAGGTTTTAGCGCGTTCTTCAGAAGGCAGAAACAGAATAGATGGCCAAAACCTCAGACTCACGTCAGCTTCACAAACTTGATTCCCTTAACGTAGAAATTTTACGTATTAGGCTGAGGAACTTCACAGCACTTATCTTTTTCAGTAATCGATTTGTTAGTCAATGATCGTCCACGATGCTATCCAGAAATTACAGTATCCAAATCACTCTTGCCATCCACACACAGTATCCGACAAATCACATGAGACAATAAATTTGGTATTACAGTGTCATTGTTGGTTGTTGAAACCCACTTAAATTATCAGGTGGTAGTCCAAAATATCAGGAAGTTTATTTCTTGGAGTTCCAAATATTTCTTCAGCTTTTACTTCTTGGTCAAGGCATTCGACGGATATCAATATTACGCTGATGAGAATAAAATGTTCTCTTATGAACTACCAAAATACCTTTCGTGTTGTTTCGGAGCCACCTTCTAATGGATGCCTAGTTTTTCGTTGTGTCCGTTCTTTTTGATATAGAAATACCAGATTAAAGTTCCCCGTGCTTTCGAAATCTTAATCATGCTAAAAAATCTGGTCCAAGAAAAAGCAGTTTTCTCCTCTCGTTATACTTTAGAATCTGTTTGCGTAGGCCGGTGATATTCTTCCGGCGTCCTTCAGAAGTATAGCGTAAGTCACTCGAATGCCACCTTCTTTATTGTCACTGGACACAGGCTGACTTTTTTGCAATAGCTTTGATAGGTTTACGAAACACCAGCATATTTCGTTTCGAAAGTCAACAGGGCATTACTGTCCCCTGATTGCCCGGCGCACTTCACCGCCGACCTTCCAAGTAGGCCTTGGTCTAGATTTTTCCGTCCCGGCCAGACGATGAGTTCATGTACCTTTCAGCTCACCAAGAGCTGAGATTTTTTGGAGGTCAGTAGAACCAGTGAGCCGCTGTGTATATGGTTTTTTCATCGTTGCGTATCATAAAGAATCAATTCACGCGAAAGAACAGTAAAATTATGCCGCTGTGGTGTTGTACATCTGGGCGAATATTTAAGCAGACTAGTGTGTGGACATACAACTTTCGAAATTAGTTGACTACTAGTTGACTTCTAGCGAATCACATGCATTTTGGTTGCTCAACAGCAGAGCTAAATTTTGAAAGCTGGGCCCCATAAACGATTGTGTGCAAAGACTTGTTGTTTGTTTATTCGAATCTACATTTTCCAAAAAGCAAGCAGCCTAAGGGAGAGGATGTGCCCACCTTCCACTGTCTCCGTAGGTGTGACTCGCTAAATTTTTCGGACGCGAAAGAGTGATGAATCTCGACAAATTTATTTGAAAAAAAACTGCAAACGTGAGTTTTATGGTATTATGCGTGAAACCATTCACAGCGGCCTTGTTTTCTTCTTGAATCCCGAGATTTGAGGGTAACTGATGAGGTTTTCTGACGCAGGAGCAAAGAATTCCAGCCTGTTGATATCTCTTAAATTTTGATTTCGAGAAACCAGTCGGCTGCAAAAGCATTACAGGTGGTGACTGTCAATTTTCGAGCTGAGCAACAGACCCAACCAGAATTCGAGGAATTTTAAACTAGATGAGGGATTTTGGACGTTTGCTCGGTTAGAAAAGTCATTTTTCATGACAAGTAGCTTTTCTCCCGCAACCAGCAAAAGGAACGTTTCCAGGTAATTGCAATTAGCGCGAAAGCTCACTTTGTTCAATTTGACAGGGAGCCGTTCTATTACGAGATGGCAACGCTCATTTCTAAGCATTATAGGAGCACCATTCCGATTTCCCTTATTTTTCTGTTTGGTATAAACTAAACGAAAGGACCAGGCTAGAATATAATGTCTCTCGTACAAACGACAGCAGTATAGTCGTTGGTTGCCAACTCCCATGAAAAATCATAAGTGAAATCAAATAGCTTGAACCAAGATCCAAACTTGAAAATCCAATAACCTAATAACTCATAGAAATGAACGTCCTGTGCGTGCTAAGCCGGGAAATTCTAAGGCACAGTTTCTTCGCTTGCATGGAAACTTATAGTTTTGAGCAGTCGGCCTGAGGCCTTTTGCGTAGACAACCTCGTTGACACTAAGCAAACTTTCCCCATTCAGCTTTAACAAAGCAAACTGACTGTACCAGAGGAAGGAGGCCAACCGTGAGCCAAGGCTTCCTAGGATATTTGGTCCACGCTAACGTCATTGCAGCCAGATTCACAGCCAACAGGATTAGAGATTCAGCGAGCGATATGTACGACCCACTTAACAATATTCATTTAATATCTAAATCACTGGGTTGACTAGTGTTCTTTTGAACATGATGCACATCACGAACCCTTTTGGACTAGATGAGATTCTTTTATGAGGGTTGACAGAAGCCATGAGAGGAAAGATGTGTGAGGGACAGTTCATGCCAAACCGCTACTGGGCCCTGTTGTTGAGTTTATTCCAACACCCCAAACTAATCGCGCAGATACCTTGAGCTGCTGAAAACAGGATTTGTGAACCGTATGCCTCCATTCAAATCCGATGGTAAATGGCAAGATGGGTGGGGGATCATAATCTGCCTTAGGTTGATGCTTCTCTGATCCAGATGTATCCTCAAGAAAACATTATAAATTTCCAAGTAGATAAAAACGTGTCAACAGCGCGTGTTTGGTTTACAGGAGTCACAAAAGCACTATAACCACCCGATTTAAAATGGCTTCCGCCAGAGGGCGGTCACAAAAAAATGCTCTGATGTATATAGTAGCAGGAAAAGCAACGACCCATCCTAAAAGCGTCCTTGTGGATATTCAGTTCACAGGTGCAATGCGAAGTCAGATATAGGCTATGAGAATCGTCGGAGAGTGCAGACTAACAGACTAATCACAAACCGCGCAAAATTTCACTGTCAACTTCAAGGCCCTTCGCTGAGGTTAATTAGGTGGAGCTTTATCATCAACGACTAACCTTGTGTTATTATGTGGGGTGAATAAATTCACCATCACCCTAGGTGAAGTTGGGAGACAAAACAACCTCAAATGGTAAGTGAACTCTCGCTGTGCCGAACTTGGGGATTCACTTGATTCACCAACTATAGAAATCCGAGTGAATGGAAGCGGAAGACAATCGTACTCATTTGTCAAGCGGTTCCATGTGTGATCCTGGAAATTACCGTTCAGTTTAGGAGCGGGTTGGGTAAAATTGTGAAGCGGATCCCTCGACCTCACATCTGTCAGCAAGTTAAGAAAAACGACCAATACAGTAACGTGGATGGTAGATTTGACCAGTTTTGTCCATAATTGACGAGACGCTTGTAGTTTCTTGACATAATGACCATGAAAGAATATGGGTGGGAAAAATTAATCTTCAATTGAGTCAGATTCCCCTGCTATCGAGTAAGGGATAAGCGACCGGGTAAGACTGTTAGATAGTTGTGGGAACGAACCTTTCGGTTTCTCCTGTGTAGACGGTATTCCACGGCTGTAGCTAATGCCAACATGCCGGAACCTCCTACAACTTGCTGGGAACCTCCGCCGCAGTTAGGTAGTATAATCGGTGAGTTGTTCCTTGTTCACACTCTGCGCTAACTGATGCTGATGAGCATGTGAATACAATTTCGCCCTTGGCACAATTAAGGGCGTGCTGACCTGTTTCGATTCTGGTTAGCTTCAAGAATCTGTTTATCTGTTTACTGACACGCTTTAGTGGGATTGACCAGTCGTCCGCGGATTGGCTGGTTCGGCTTTCCTCTGATTGGTCAACCCGCGCCTGCTGACCTTTTAGACGTGCAAAGGTTGCCTATTGTTCTGATAATTTTCCCGCTGGTATCGTTTCAGTTGTCCGGTAAGCTCAAGACCATTTGTTCGTGAAGTTTAATGGAACGCACCAAGTCTGACCATAAGCGGTGCGGCAGAGTGCCACACTTCTACGACCTCTATTTTCGCTTTGTAGTTACACTTGGCAATCGGCTCACGTCCCTTAAATTAGGTACCTCGTCGACAAAATTATTCTGTGTAACGTTTCGAGGCAGCTTCGCTGCCAAGTCATTGTTTGGCCACCTCTGGCTCTCTTCCATGGTTGGGCGAAAAGAGCCCTTCGAGGAAGTCGGTCGACTGGCATACGCAGCACGTGGCCAAGCCAACGCAACCTGTGCAGTGTGATCAGTTCATCTATCGAGGGTGAGTTATTTCTCCCGAATACCATTAGACGTACTTCAAAATTGCTGATCCGGTGTTCCCACCAGATTCGGGCAATGCTCCGAAGACATCGATGGTCAAACACTGAAAGTCTTTTGACGTCCTCGGCGCGCAGCGGCCAGGTTTCTGATCCATATAGTAATATGGAGTGCACCGCAGCATTGTAAACTCGACCTCTGACAGAGAAGCTGATGTCACGTCTAAGCCACAGGTGACGCGTGTTCGCAAAAGCTGCTCTGGCCTTCCTAATCCGGATGGAAATTTCATCTTTCGCCGGACCACCGGGACTGATACAGCTGCCCGGGTAAGCAAATTTGTCCATTACGTCAATCGGTTCATCCGCAAGCATGAGGCTAGGGTTCAAACCCGCCCAGTCTTGCAGTACAACTTTACACTTTGCAGGTGTGAAGCGTATGCCGAACCGCGAGGCAGAATTATTTAGATTATTTAGTATTGTTTGCATTACAACGGGATC
>NW_008751746.1:958858-1000966 GCF_000715545.1 Opisthorchis viverrini
GGGAAACACCTTACTGCCTTCACACTCCTGTCGCAGAGGACAGTACGACTTTACCCCCAGACCGCCCCGTACCACGATTGCTCGTAGTGCGGAGTCTCGCTGCTTTTGGTCTGGCTGCTCCCCTTTGGCCTTCCTGGCATGGTTGTACCTTGTGGAACGAAGTTCCAGCCAGTGTAGCCCGCGGAATCATTGCAGCACTGAAGCCTGACCACCACGTCAAGGTGGCAGCTTTAGGTCGTGACATGACATTTTGTCCAGCGCAGTATTCATCGATCGAATGTTGGTAGTCCTTTCGATTAAACATTAACATATCAACAGAAATGTATGTTAAACCACGTCAAGGTGGCAGCTTTAGGTCGGGTGTTGACATTTTGTCCAGCGCAGTATTCATCGATCGAATGTTGGTAGTCCTTTCGATTAAACATTAACATATCAACAGAAATGTAAATGATGTTAAACCTGATCATATGCTACTTGAATTTTGTAGACGACCTTCATTTTGGTACACATCAGCTCAATATGAAGCTAAAATGCTAATTTACGTGCATTTGAGGGCACCAAACTCGCTCAACGTTGCCGTGCTTATTCCAGCTAGCGTCGCGAAAACTTTGCCGAGTGGCAGTTCACAATTTGGTGCAAGTGGTAAATTACTTAAATGTGCACCGACCAAGTCGAAGGCCGAGTATCAATCCGAGTGGCTCAGTCTTTGTGGCTGATTTTTTTCATTCATAACGTGAGGCTCGTTTTACGTGCTCACTGTCAGCCGAATTACAAACCTCTAAGCTAGGTACTTGTAAGAGAGATGTATGCCTCATCACTAGCTACTTAAGGACAGTCCATCATGAAACATCCTTGAAGAAACAGATCCCACACAAAGGCCTTAAATGGAACAGAATTGCTTTAAATCATAGGGGACGGACTAAACTATGTCGAAGTTTTCAAGGCGGCTCTTACGTCAATGTAATATGTACGACTGCCCATTTATGGTTAATAAGCTGGTGAGAACAGACAGAGTGTAACAAGCATATTTGAATTTTTTTCTGTTATCAAATCACCACAACAACAATGCACCCCAGCATAGTTACTGGGCTGAATTTAAAGTCGATTAAGAAAGTTACAAATTCGCCCTCATGAGAATCACAGCTGACCATTAAAAATTGATGGGGGTTTGTGGTGGTGGGTCAAGTGAGTTTTGTCAAGCGATCTATTCCGTTTTAACAGGAACAAAGTAAATTTTACTGCGCGGTTATGTCACTTTCATGTTAGGAAATTCGGAGGCGTGTCTGAAAGCAGAAGATTCGGTGGAACTTCAACTGTCTGGAACCATTCAATTCAAACCACGTGTAAAGAACATGCCAGGACAATTCAATGCACATTTTTAAGGAGACTTGCGGGGACCTCACCGACATCTGACATCCTTCCAGCCTTAATCTACTGAGTCATGAGAATGTCAAGGGAACCTTTTAACAGACGCTCTGTGCACTGACCAACATATAATGCTGTGCACGAATATCTGGATGAGTGTGCAAATAAAGCGATAGTGACAACCAGAAACTTGTCTTTGAGCTCGGCTTAACTTATATATTTCCAACGAAACATCGACATAAATAAGCAGGATACTACGGCATTTTACCGCCTTCTTAGACCACTGTGTGTGTCACATGTGAGTTGAGAATTATGTGGACTGTATTACCAGAATCATCTAATTGAACTTATACCTCCATGCCCTTTTAGTGCCCAAACTATTTTGGCACGCAATTTAAACTTATGACGCCCTCCAGGTTGGTTTACTCACGAAGAGACTGGACCTTGCCGTGGTGTGGTGGTCTGTGTACCTCGGCGACCCATTGAGCTATACTGGGGAGTGTCCGCACGATGCTCACAGAGTCTCTAATACGAGGTTGGTCCATGGGCAGAGGTCCGACGAACACAGTCTCCTGGCCCTCCAGGTTGGGGGTTGGAACATGTATGGCGACGTGTTCCGTAAAAAACTGGTGACGCACTTGTATTTCCAGCCGAACACCGCTGCCTTGCGGTTAGGCTTTTGAGCCAAAGGCTTTGGTAGAGAACCCTAATCGTCCTCCTGTCTAGGTGTGGGCGCCTTGGCAGTATCCCAGCCCACGTACAACCATGAACTGCACATGCGCAAATAAAATCATGCCACATCGGCCGTCGCGTGGTGACATCAGCCGATTTACTGTATATATATATATANATCATTCCCCCCCCCCAAATCCCATCTTGCCAGAAGATGCATCTACCGCATCTTTACCCTCCAATAAATTCTGGAACGGCGACACTGTTTCTAGAGACCAACAATGGTTGGTCTTCACCTGAAAGCTGCCTTTGGCTTTGTGAAACGTCAAGCACTATAGCAGCGTCTGTGGAGCAGAAGTATCCTCCATAAAAACCTGACTCTCCTTAAGGCGCTTTACGCTAACTCCCGCGGCCGTGTGAAGGTCTATAGGAAGCTCTCGCCTGAGTTCCCCTCATTTAGTGGTGTCAGACAGGGCTGTCCTCTTTCACCTTTCCTCTTCAACTTCGTCATTGATACGATCATGGAAAACTCATTACCATTTCCTAATGCCTGTGGGGTCGAAGTACTCCATGGGTGTTCTCTCACAGATATTGAGTAGGCAAACGACATAGGTCATCTTCGATCTGATCCCGGGGTAATTCAAATAATATTGAATAGTCTAAATAATTTCTCTTCACGCTTTGGCATGCGCTTCACGCCTGCAAAGTGTAAAGTGGTACTTCAAGACTGGGTGGGCCTCATGCTTGAGGATGAGCCGATTGAGGCAGTAGACAAATTTGTTTGCCTGGGCAGCTAAATCAGTCCTGGCGGTATGGCGAAGGATGGTAGTTTCATCCGGATTGGGAATACCAGAACAGCTTTTGTGAACCTGCGCCACCTGTGGTGTAGGCTTGGCATCAGCTTATCCGTCAAGGGTCGAGTTTACAGTGCTGCGGTACCCTCCATACCACTATACGAATTAGAAAGCTGGTCGTTGCGCGCTGAGAACGTCAAAATACTTTCTCTGTTTGAACATCGATGTCTTCAGAGCATTGCCCGAGTCTGTACGATAAGTACGCGATTCTTACAGCTGGTAATGATGATGATGACGTGCCTGCGTAATGTGAACGCTGTGACTGAAGAATAAGTAGTGTTGTATTTTGTTTAAGTGTTAGCCAACAACGTTTACTCATCAGCCATTCTTGGCCAAGTGGTAGGCTGTTTGCAATGTTCGAGTGGCACGTGTCGGTTCACTCTCAACGTATTGGTGAGGTTCACACTGCTGTTGGAGCCTTTAGCCACCAAATTCTCTCACTTGAAGGACAAAGTCTCCACGTTGAATGTTATATCCTATTTCTCAATTCCACTACCAATATGAAGGGAACGAAGAACAGTGGGAGTGAGAAGACTATCGCAAAAGCTCAAGCTCATAGAAGACAGAAAATCAGCACCAGAAGGATGCTTAGTTAGGACGGTTAATTTGTCCCCATTAGCATACAATGCAAAGGGTATGCTTTCTCGCTTTATGCACTGAATTAGATGTACAGTGTAAGCAAACATAAAAAAGTAGATTCTCCTCACATGCCTTTAGATTCACTCGCGCTTCCTCTGTACCACTGTTGATTGTTTCCTCACTACAGCCTGGATAATGATGTGTTCACTTTCAGCAGTAACCGAATATACAGGTGGAAAAAAACGGAATTCCGTAGCATTTTAATTACACTTGTACATAGCCACACATGAAGTTGTATTTATTGTGTTACCAGCAGTAATAAGCATATGCGAATTTGCCTTAAGGGGCAAAATATGTAGTGGTCACACAATTCTCTTCCCCCGCCTGATGATACTGGAAAAATGGATAAGAGGATCAAATTAGTTGGAATGAAAATTTCGAGGATCAACTGGATGGCGGTCTCAGAAAAGGATTGAAGTGACTCACAGATTGCAATACCAACTTGGCACAAAGATCTGGATCAAAAGTTTAGCGCGACAACGTTTGATCGCATAGGAAAGAAATAGTTGTTCATGGTTTAGTGAAAAACCAACGTTAACAATTTTTTACACATCTCATCGCTGGTTGCAATCACGTTTGATCATTTGTTACCATGGTTGTCTGGTCAACATAATCTCCACGTACTTTTGGATTAGTCACTTGTGTTAACAGGCACAAAACACATTGAAATGTTTCACACGAATAAGCTAACACGAAGTCTTACCCCAACACTTGTCCAAACAATGACCTAACAAGAAGTCAGTCAACTGTTTAGGAACGAAAACTTACCTGCACATAGTCTCATTGCCTGAACAAGGCATTTTTCTGAAAAGAATTGGGAAACTGAGCAAATCTATCTAAGTTGACCTCGGTTGAGGTTCTGGCGCCAATTTTCGTTTGTCACAAAGAAACGTTTGAAATGAAGAGATATACTCAGTTGTCGCCACCATCCTGATCGTGCTAAACTATTCTCGCCGCACTCTTTTTGAGAACCAATTTTTCTACTATGAACCAGTGCTGAGGCAGTAGTATGATGCCCATTTGTACTGCTGAAGTATCCAAAACGCATCATCGGCTGTGTGAGACACGCTCAACTGACAGGTGACTAAGCCCAGACTATTTGCGCATTGCCATGTTGAAAAAATGCAAATTATAACAAAGTTCCCATCATTAAACTGAGAATTAAAAATCCATAAAAGTCCCTGTTGTTCTTGTTGTTCTAATGAAGGACGTATGCGGTTCCTGTTCGCAATGCGTTAGATAGTTCAAGAACTACTCGTTCGGCATGGTTTAAAGACACGACGGTACATTATGGAATTGATAGTTCGGAAGCAACTGGATCGTCTGGCAAAGATCACTTTCGCACACGAAAAAGTGAGTACATCAATCGAACCACATGCACCGAAAGCCATTCAGTTTCTGTTGCTGACATTTTTAGAGAGAACAAGTCCAAGATGGAAAACAAACGGTCGTATTCGCCGAACATGTGTCTATAACTTAAGGAACAATGGTCAAATTTTTATATGCCCGATGGCGCAGTCCTTGCAAAACCTTGCAAAAGAAACAATTTTAGGGAATGCAGTTTTGCCTGGCAATTTTCGAGTTCGTTTGCAATGCAGTCAAGAACGAGCATCATGCACCCCCGTGTTAATCACCGTGTACCGGATGAGATTTGGCATTCTACCAGTCAACAGTTACCTATTTGTTGTGCGAGCAATAAGTGATTACACCTCATGCAAACAAAGAACCGGAAACGAGCGTAATTCTCTCATATCTTGTCCAATTTCACACGATAATAGCCAAAAAACCGCCAAGGCCCTGTTTGGGATTCGGACTGGACACAGCGCGTTCAAATTATCCTGTTTTCTAAAATGTTCCCCGTAAGTCTTTTTGTTAAATGCCCACAGGTCCTGGGTCACGCGTACAGTAGTAAATTTTTGTCTAGATGATTAGGCAACATATTATGGCCGAGACCCGTAACGCGGTTTTTCCTTAGCAAGCGCAGGTCTGTGTTTCATCTATGCCTAATAGTGACTCATTCTGAAAGATTACAATTGATTCCAGTTGTAAACACAAATCACTCAATCGCTTAACACCGAAAATTGTTGTTCACATCAAAAAGTGGTTAGAAACACACAGGATAGTTTCCAACTATTTTTGATAACCTAACCGGACAGTTTCATAAGAGAGTCGGTAATTACAAGCTTGAGTCGTTCAAAGGGAGAAAAACAGAGAATGGTGGGACAAAATGGGTCGGTAAATCCTCGCAACTAGGAAATCGTTGACTATACTACACTCTTGTCCACTGAAGCTGTCATAGGGAAGAGCTGGCGTGCTCCATAAGTGGCTTCTGGCCTAGGGAGCCAGCACACTCAACAATTGTCGAGAGGGCCGCACAAAAATCAGGTGGCTTACTCTGTTAGTGGTCATGAAATTCATAAACCTTCCGTCTGTTTGAATCTGAGTGAATTTGGACACACGTACACAAATTTCCAGTCGGGCGACTGGTTTTCTGAACGTGCGGATTGTTGGTTGAATACAAATCCTAGTCGAAGATACATACCTTTACACTTTCCATCCCAGTCGTAGACAGGTTTGTTGAGATCGCAAGTGCCTGAAGAGTTTAGAGGGCAATACGTCAAACACAGGAGTTGAACATTTTCCACCTCGGTGTTTTGTTCAACAGAGTGGAAAATATTAATCTTTTCGCAAACCAAAATATTTACGTTTCGAAAACGTCAAAGCTTTATTTTGATTGGATGACAGACTTCTACTTGTGAAACAAAATCAGTCGAATCTAAATGAGTGGAATTTGTTTGCAAAGGCTTTGAGAATCAAGGACGGCGTTCATGTCAAAAGAGAATCGAAAATAAGACTCCTGAATGTTGCTAAGATACCATTCGGCACAGGTTCGAGTTATGTGACCTGCTCTGAGTTGCGTTTCGAAACGTGGGATATCCCATCGAGTCCTCTGGTTATTATTCTCTGGAAATGATTCGCGCCAGGTAGCGTGAAACATTTTTTGCTCATGACGTAGTGTTAAATTTCTACTTCGCGTGTGTGGCACAAAGAAGTTGGAGATAAGTCAGCAAGAGATTAGCCGTTTTTTCTGATGTGAAGCACTCATATCTTCGATAGGTGAAACGGCGCAGGTCGATCAGACAAGTTAAAGCCGGTATCACGGCACTCGTTTATGTTTTAGTGACTCTTGAGACAACGACTTTAACCTTCGAGACGCTCCTTCCGAAGAGTTTCCAGCAACCCTGCGATATCTCGAATATCGTGCCAACTGAAACATGAGGCGGTCTGTGTGCAGCACATTCATTTGTAGAATACCATAAACGAGAGACTCAGTTGCCTCTCGTGAAAACCAAATTGCTTTGAAAATGGGTATCTTTCTCTAAGAAAGGTTATGGCATACCTTTTCCACGCATCTTTGAATCTGCATCGGCCTAGTGTTGGTTAGGACACGCAGTGCTAATGCCGCATTCCTGCTGTATGAAATAGACCTAGTTTCAAACGAAATAAGCTGTTCACAGCATACATAAGCTACGAAATATTCCACACGGTGTACACACACGATTCACCGTATTGAGGAGTATCTTGCACTTCTTCAAGTCAACCATATGAGCGCAATGATTTCCAGACACAACGGTTGCACTTGGGAAGCTTCCGTCCTGGGGACTCTTAGCACGGCATACGAACCACCGATTTTTGCCTTTATTCGCTCTGTATATGTAGTTTCTGATTAGGATGTGGCGAACGCACAAGATATACACTTGAACCAAGGTGACCCCACGGTGACCGCACTGTCTTTTCCTTGCACTCACCTAACCTAGGAGACAAGGCGTTTATTGCAATATGTACTGGGTCATTTCTTTGATTCGGGCTCCATTTTGGGTGTCCCCGTAACGTGAGGTCATTGTACGCGATGTGCAAGTGAATTTGCGCCCTCAATCTCCATGAGTAACTCTCAGCCGGTTTACTCAATCCCTAGACATCTATCAAAACCTCATGTAATAGAGCTCACTAGAACTTAAACGTTGAAGTTTTCGACTAGCGTTTTGACAAACAGTACACTACAAGCTGGAATTTCACTTGTCTTCTTCATATACTAATCTGGAGATTTATTGACTCTCAGAATGTATTACCTACAAATGCCGTTTTAATTAACTCTATCAGGAGACAAACCACGCTAAAAACGATTTTTTATCACATGACTGATCACACGGAAGGCACCGATTTTCATGGATTTCGTACGAGGAAACCAAAATTACATTGCCTTACGGCTAGAATCCAAATGCTCCAATTCACACTGGCCACTCACCAGCACATGTTGGATACATCGATCTGACGTAGTCTGTGTAATCCAATAGGCGTTTTGAAGGTTTGCACCCAAAACTCTTGGAACCTTAATTGTAATAGATCAGAATAATAGAAACACGCACATACCTGCTAGTAGCATGATCAGAACTTGGATCATCACGGTTCTGTCCATTTTCTCCGTTCCCTTACCTCGACATCCTGTTTTATCGTATTTGCATCACAAGGCAGGTGTCTGTTCACATTGCCATTGGTTAAGAAATACTCTTTGATTTTGTCATGAGAGAGAAAGTCGCAAATAAAAATTGTATTCCGAAAGTGCTTATCAGGCTAGCATACATTGCAAATTCAAAAATTATTGACCAGGAACCATGTTAATTTATGATCGCGGGTAGGTATTAGCGTGAACCTGGTACAGACACTGACTGTGTCACTTGAAGTAATCCACTTTACTGCTATTAAACGATTTTCTGGTCGGTTTGGTGAGTTGCTTCGAGTTGGTAGCCGCCAGAAATTTTGATTTGAACTGGGTGAATGCCACAATTTCTTTGGTTACCAAAGAACCGGAAAATAATGAGGCACAACAAATTTCAATACAGTGTCCAAGTTTCAGCAATATCTCTGACACTTTGGTGTTTTTTATGATAGCATTTTCTCATTCTGTAGTCAAAATCTAGCAGTGCGCATGATGTAAATTCAGACTATATATTGGAGTTCGTTAAACCAGTTTGTTACTCATAAAATGTCACTGTTGAAGATGTGACCATGACCACGATCGAGGACGCCAAATTGGGAATAGACACGCTGCCTGGGTAAAATATTCTTCTGTAGTGGCTTTGCTGCTATTTCTATAGGTTAAAAACAGAATTGATGATTCCACAATTGGCGGACAGTCGACTAAATAGTTAGCGCGTCTAATTTTATTGTATCAACTACCCATCACCTACATGACTAGAATCCACTTGCTCTATTTGATCCGAACAACCAAGAAGATGGAATTCCTCCGAATGGAATTGAGCATCTTTCAGTAGTCTTCTCCTAGTAATCCATTCAAATTCCCATTGTAAAGACCTTGTAATTCATTTCCGTGTTTCCGCCTACTAGACCAGAGGGTTTTTTCCATATCAACGAACATGTTTCTTATGAAGCTCAATATATAAGACTGAGGGACACTGAGACAACCTCAGAAATCTTACTTACCAGAGTTCTGGACCATCTTTGAGGTTGTATTAGAGAGATTTTTGTATCTCACAGACTAATTTTGATCGACTAGGGCACTTTTATGAGGCATGAAAGAAAGCACACGAAGGTGACAAAGTTAGTAGGCCGAATGCAAAAAAACAGTCTCTTGTGTTCCATCAGTTCGTGCTGCTCTCGTAGGCTAGCGGATAAGTCAAGAATTGCTCATCCTCAGTTGGTGAATCGTTTTCTCAGAACCATAGCTTGTGTGGGTTGGTGTCGGCGAACACGAAACGAGGCAGTTAGAAAGCGCATTTTCGGTTGTACAACGAGTACTTCCATTGAAGAATGTGTCCAGCACCAGAAGCTGCGTTGGTTGGGACATCTGTTGCGTACGCCGAACCATCGTTTGCCGAAGAGAGTGCTGTTTTCCATGCCCAATTCGGAGTGGCGTAAACAGAGAGGTGGCCAACCCCTGAATTGGCAGAGGAGTATGAACAAGGTCACGAAACGTTTGGGTACTGCCGGTGCTACCGCCTTCCAGGATGGGGACGGCGTGATCCTCACTGTGTCCGGTTGGAGACACTACAAGATATGGCTGTCAACCGATGTCGTTTGCTTTCTTGTTGTCAGTTTCTATCCAGATCGCCTGAGTGAACGTCTGGAGGTAAAGACACCTCGAAATGATTGTGTTGAGCTAGCACTAAGTCCCCTCCTCGTCCACCTACACTCTATTTTTACAATAAGGCTTTCAATAAGTCATTCGCCTGAGTGAACGTCTGGAGGTAAAGACACCTCGAAATGATTGTGTTGAGCTAGCACTAAGTCCCCTCCTCGTCCACCTACACTCTATTTTTACAATAAGGCTTTCAAATAAGTCATGGTTGTACGGCAGTGAAGCATCGGTTTTGGCCACAGATGTCATGCTGTTGATGATGATGGTGATGATGGTGATGCTGATGATTTCGGGCTGCCGGACAACAAGTAATGAGTCCCAAAATAGACAAAACACTTATTGTGGTTTTTTTTAAGTACTGATAACCGTGAGACTGTGCAAACCAAATCTAGGATAAGTTTGGGTGAGACAAACCACGTAGGGCGATGGTTTTCTGTCTGGAAATGGATCCGTTTCTGTAACTTGTAAATCGGTATCATATGAATCAGGAGATTTCTAACTTCCCAAGAACCATAAGTACACTGCAGGCGTGTCTTCGGGTGTCGTCCACTGAAATCTGCTTAAATCGATCATAATGGATTGTGGCGTAATGAAGTTTTCCTAACTTGTGGACTTCATTCTAGGGAAGTGGTTCCATTGTGTTGCAGCCTTCTGGCCGTATTTCCTCAGACATCTGTTCGGAAAATTTTTTGTTTGCAACTAGTCATTATGGCAAACGTATTTCAAATATGCTATCCAATACAGCAGTCTCTGCGCAATTTTGCACACGGTTAACTGCTATATATAAAAAATACTTCTCAATTGGCTTTGCCCGATATTTCGCTTTCAAGCTACTTGCACTCGGGTCTCCTCTGGAAAGTAAATCCTGTGTATGCGGACTCCCGGAAAACGATGCATACTCAGCACCAGCCGATGGACCGAAAATGCTTCGTTGTTTGAATAAACGGGCGAAACTCTTCTGCGAAAACACACAGCGAACGTAAAGAGCATCCTTGTTTCGTACCCTCAGTATCAGTCAGCATGAAACGCATCTTCAGTACCATTTCTTCTCCACAACAAGAGAAACCGATGAAGTTTCGATTCAACATGATTCGGACGTTAGCTGAGACCGAACAAATGCACCTTCAAAATAATTCTGCACTTTGTGAACTCGGTCGACTCCTACGAGCTTAGTTGTTCGTCTAGGTTTCTTAAGCGGTGAAATCGTAAAATTTAAAACGGCATCCGTCCAGACCTTTTGATCATCCAGTTGGACAATTCGGGTAGCGAAATAATCTTCTCAGGATAAGAGTTCTGAGGGAAGTAACAGCAAATTTGTTTTCGACAATGAGTAAAAAGACTGATGAGCTATATCGGTTGTTGAGCAGATGAGTAAGTCCCCACAATTTCTGGGAAAATTCCCCTTTTGTTCTAGCAAATATATTTTGCCTATCTATGGAATCTTTACCATACCCTGCGTGCACCGAACATACTATCATCGCAAAGTCTCTCCCTGTTTAAAAATTCAGGGAATTATTGGTTGGTTGCATAAACATGGATCCTTTGATTATCATGCCATGCACTCTGAACAGCATAGTGTAGATGATGTTTGCTCCTTTCACCTCCGCGATAGTGTGGTCGAAAGGAATGACAAATTGACTGTAACTCCAAGTCTATGGATTCTATTTTAGTGACACTTAGCTGTGCAATTCTCCATTCAGTCCAGCTAGCAGACGAAATGTGACCTCACCTATGACCAGTCAGCTACGCCTCCTTTGGTTCTATTGTTTTACTTAAGTGGGGTGAGACATTAGTGCTAACTGAGAAATATCAGTTGATAAATTCTGATGAAACGAATGATGACATTAGACAATTCTGCATGTGGAAGCGGACACGAATAGCTTCCGTTCGATAAGTGCACATTAAAACATCGTGCGAATCTTGTAGCCCTAAAGACTTTGAGTCAGGGAGCTTCACATCTGGCATTCGAGTGGTGAGCAAGACAACGATATATAGCGGTGTAAATAAAAAGATAATTCACTGTGCTGGGTGCTGTTTCCGACAAGTTACACCTTCCGTTTTTACTTCTATTTCCAACGCGTGTATCATATAAATTTCAAAGTGCAGTCGCTTGAAACGTGAGTCAACTTCGTTCACTCCCAGTCAACACTAGGTTTCAAGCCTTAAATGCAACCAGGCTATTGTTTTGAAATAGCTCTCATTAGGACAAACCTACCGTTTTTAAACAGAAAGACAGTGTATTCAATATATCATCCGACTTAACACAGTAGTCTAAACAATCTGTAACACACAGTAGCGAAAGCTTCACTTAAAAACTTGTCCCCGTCTAAACCAAAAGAATCCGCTCCCCATCAGACAAACATATCTATATGAGTGCATTAGCAAGCCGAAACCAGATAACTTTGACATCCTTTTCCTGTTTTATGTTTAGATTAGGTACATGCTTCTTCCCTTTTGGAAAGGATACATGCAAACGGCACAAATAGATCCCCTGAATTCACTCCTCATTTTTATCTTTTTGTAGAAAAAGAGCCCGTAAAAATTACTTAGTTGTTACACTGAAACGAATTTAAGATATAATTTATTTTGAAACAGTGTTTTGCCTCATGTTTTCACTATGTACACTGCCTGCACTGTAAATCTGAGGGCAGTTTTGGGAATGATAATCACTGTACGTTAACAAGTCACACAAGGTGCCAGACAGCAGGTTCAGTTACCATTCACCAGTCGCAGACAGACTTGTATGAACGAGGGTTCGAGGATAGGTCAAACGGTTTCATTCTACCGTTCCGTCCTGCTTGTGGTGTACAACGGACACATGTTTGACCGATAACACTGATGTTTTGCGCATGCAAGCCGAGTTAACGTGTTTGCTCTAGATGAGTTGTACTAGATCCTCTGCTTAAGTGTGTTAATTCATGGGTAGTGTCGGCTAGCGGTACATGTAAAGACAGTTTGAGAACGGTATGCTAACTATCCCGAATCCAGGACCAAACTCTGATGATGGGTAGACCACAATCCATCATGGGGAGTACAGTCCATGCTGGATAACTGAGTACTTGGTTTGTGTTGACTTCTCTTTTCCCGCTATGAACAACTCTCTCCCATTGATGCACGCTCAGTGAGTGGATATTTCACTAAGTTCGCGGTTATTGTCGGTTCGAACTGGGTGCGTTAATGAATGGTTGTTGAAAATTTACACAGTTCTCACATAGTCTCGCTATGCTTCATATGATGAAATCAAGGACTAGAAATGCACAGATTGCAAGGCATAGAACTTTATTATATTTAAGCAATTACATTTCCTGCTATATGTCGGTACTCAATGGAAATCGAAGAAAGACTACATTACCATGCATGAAATTAACATTTTATGAGGCTTGCAGTGTTGCTGTGGAAAAAGATTTTTCCGGCATGATAAGTATCTGGATAAAGGTTTGATAATTCTTCGAACATTAAAAGTCGGTAAATGCCCTGTCAAATGAGACACTACGAAAAGAAAAGCACAGATGCTGGATAAAGGTTTGATAATTCTTCGAACATTAAAAGTTGGTAAATGCCCTGTCAAATGAGACACTACGAAAAGAAAAGCACAGATGAGCAGTGGTCAAGATACATACTAATTGCATTTGTTCGGCCTCAAGATATCCATTGCAAAGTGTCTGGACCATCCCGTTACATTGATGCGTAATACAACCACACAATCCCTCATACAAGTTAATCAATGGTTAGACGTCTAACTATCACAGTCTCCTGGTCCTTCCGATTAAGGATGGGACATACGTGGCGACCTGTTCCATGAAAATGGCAGTTCACAGCGATTTTCTGAGTCCAATGTAGCTATTCATCCTGATTAATGCACTTTTGGTGTGCCATCATTTTCATCCCTTGGCTACATTGTGAAAGGCAGCGGTTATAGACCCGATATAAATCGTTTATCCCTTTTAGTAAATGCACCATCACCAATCAATCTAAATTCGAATACATACGTGCTACTTGTTACGCGGCGTTAAATTCTGGATTTCTAATGCGTCTGGTTATACTGATGTACGTACGGAACTCAATTCTCACATTTTGGCGTCGCGATTGGAACAATTCATCATGCCTGCCGACATGGAACCATTAAATGTTAATTCAACTGCGCGTGACGTGGAGGATTATTTGGAACGATTCGACATATGGTGTCTCACAAAATCCGATATGGATGATAAGAAACTCACGGCACATTTCCTACATTTCGTTGGCAAGGAGGCGTATACGTTGATCAAGAAGTTAGTATATCCTGAATCTCCAATCGATATTTCCTACACTGCATTGAAGAAAACAGTTCTTCAACACTTCAAACCTATTAACTGCCATTCAGTTACCCGAAGTACAGCAGAAGCCGTTGCTCTGTCCGGATTAGAAATTTCAACCTATTCAGAAAACATGTGAGCACTATTAAGATGGCAAGCATGTAACGAAGACTGAGGAAGCAGTGTTGTTAAATTATTCTAAAAGAAATAATTCAAGGATGCAGACGAACAAATTCAAACGTCGAACAAATTCTCGTGCCCCAAATCCGTCAATACGTCACTTCAATGGTCGTAACTCTAAATTTGTGGTTCAAGAATTTGGGAAATGTGAATCTTGTGGACGAAACCATTCCAAATATTCGTGCCCTCACAGGCGAGCGAAGTGTTTTATCTGCGGTAAAACAGGACACACACACCTCGTCTGTAAGTCCAAAAAATGTGTCACTTAACTTCTGATCCAAATACTGACGTGAAACCATTATATGGAGACATCTTTACTCTTTCTATGTCTGTTTTGTCCCAAGACTCGTCACATGCAGTCACCCCACTGACGGCTGATGGTATAACTCCGAGAATTTATGGTGACTACCGGCTTACGCTAAATACGCAGCTACTACAACGTACCTGCACCATGGAAGAGCCAGAAGATGTACCGTATCGTTTATCAGGTTCAAGGGTGTTTTCAAAAATCGATCTAAAAGATGCCTATCTTCAAATACTTTCAACCAGTTCATGCCGACTACTGCGGTCCTTTTTTTGGTGAATACTATGCTTTTATCACTATTGACGTATATTCACGTTGGTCTGAAGTTTTTCTAACTACGCCTGCAAGTGCCGAATTCACACAGCAAGCATTGAAGAAAGTGTTCCGCCAGGGTGTACCAACTATTTTGGTCACTGACAACGGCACACACTTCACTGCAAAATTCCTCGAGGAATGGTTTAAAGGTCTTGGATGTCGACATCTGTTTACTGCTCCGCGGCATCCCTAGTCGAATGGACTTGCTGAAAGTTGCTGAGCGTTTTTCGATATCTTGAGATGTGACTTTCTGTGGAGACTTTATCCTGCAAGTGAAACCAATCTATGCTGAAAATCCTCATTGGAACTCATCATTTCGAGACTCTCCGGAGCTTCATGAGATGTGCACTGCTGACGATTCCCACTAAGGATGAAACAGCTGTGCAACGTTGAGCGTTGTAACTGCCGTAGAGATCATATCACTCCCGATTATCGTGTGGCAAACAACAACAATGCACGATCTCTAAGGCTCAGGTCGCGTTTGCTACGTTAAGACACCTATGTCGTCAAAGCTGTATATACCCGGTCCACTATGAAATACTTTTTCGCTACAAACGATCTGGATGGGCTAGCATCTGCCGCAGCAATTATCAAAAATGACAGTGCGGTGTGTTGTAAAAACAGCTCGGTGAAGAAACATACGCTCAAGGAAACTTTACGTTCATCTCGGACTACATACAGCAGCTCAGGTTTTGGTCTTACATACTAAGTCAAACGTCCGCCACGGCCCCCTCACTTTAAGGTCTTACCAGTGGTTCGGAGGCTGAACATTGCAAACTTGGTCAACCCCAAACACTTTGCAGCGGAGGAAAGCCAACGATGGAGGCCACTCGACTTTTTTGCCACTAAATGTTATCTACGTCGAAGTGGACGACGAAGCGTTCCTGCCTTGGAAATTATCAAATGTCCTCCCAGACATATCGAGTTCTGACCGGGAGGCCGAAGATTGATCGGACGCGGGTTGAGATAACTACAAAGCCGTCAAGTCACACGTGAACAGAAGGCGCATATTTTTGAGACAACACGAAGGAAATTCATTGACATCAAGGGTTGGTCACACAAAGTGAGCCACTTTCTCATTTACTGAGTATGCATGGCTGCGGCATCAACAATGCTGAGTCCAAATCTGGAACAAGAAACTCATGTGCGCCAGCTTCTGTTTATCAATCGCTGTAGTAACCTTGTTTATGTCTGCCACAGGTTGTCACCCCAAGTACGGCGGAGGCTAACGTGCATATCTCCGATCTTTACCAGCTGTGTTTGTCAGCATATGTTTGTTTGCTATTTGACACGTCAGAGTATACATGACGCATAGTACATCCAACTTGATAACGTGGATGTCATTAAGCTCACCCCCGTCAGCCAGGTTACTACTGTCTACTCAACTTTCGGGTACACAACCAGAAAACTTCGACCATTTTTAAACATTTTTCCACACGGGTCCACTAAGGTCTCACTCTTTGCCTGTGTAAATACATGCTGAACCTGTTCATTCGCCTACTCTTCGTGTGGTGACCCATGAAAGATAGAGCAGAGAAGCTTCCCAGGAAACCAATCGCAACAAGTGTATAAACCGGTTATAAGCCTACCTTTGGAGCGGAATCTCGGTCAAAGCCTCCAAGAACCCGGTTTAGTTTTATCACTTCAGCAACGCTAAAATCGATGGGGTTATTGCTCACGGGATCTTTTTTCCGCGGTGAGAATTTCGAGAACTTGAAGCCCGCTAGATGACGCACAGCACAATCATTCATGTGGAAAATTACATGGTACCTTGACGTAACAGACGCAGAGGGTTCCACCTCAGGAAACTTGTAGTTCTTAGACAACCCAATTGGTAACAAAGACTAAGATATATTTGTGTGTGCCCCAGGTAGCCCCTTCTAAAACCCTAGGACTGCAATACCCTTGAATCGTTCAGGATTTGCCTCGGACTTTCCTGCAGCTGGGTGGGTTAATCGTCCACCCGTGAAAGCTCCAAAATTGATGCCACCATAAAAAACAGCACTTCATGTCTCTACCCTTGAAACAGGTATCTTAGTGACAGAATCTGTAGCCAGGACGTTCCAGAGTCTACTCTACTACCCGGTTTTGCTGCTGCATCATTCACTGCCCAGACCAGTCATTCAGTGGTTTGTCCCATGGGTAGTAAAGCAAAGTTCATCTATACCTGAACCCTTGCTCAATAGCGAATAGCATCTGATCAACTCTCCACGATCACTTACAATATACAGCACTTCGGGTTAGTCACAAGCGTCTTGTTTAACGGGTCAGCAGTAATCATGAGGCTTAGCTATCATCGAGCCTCGGTGAGGCGATCAAGAACTTCTTTTCCCAGGTTGATCGAGACGGTGTGATGGAAAGTTCCAATGAGGACAAAAACTGGAAATTCATAGATAATGATAATGGCAGAAATCTCAGCGTCTTCAGTGCGTAAAAGGCTCCGGGCTAATGCACTGACAAATCAGCGCCTTGTTTGCATCTCTTTATCCGGGAGGAGGCTCCAAGGGTGTGCCCCCAACAAGAGCTTTGCCAATTATCCCTTAGCCTTCGGCTGATTGTTCATCCCAGTGGTTCTAGGGCTGCTGTGTCAAACATACTTGCCCCCGAGGGCGCTAAGAACATGTAGGGCCAGGGAGCTTTGGAACTGCTCAAAACCGCTTCAGCAGTGCTGCAAACACCACAGCGCTCAAATCGAGTGCGCAACCAGAAATAATACCGTACGATCATGGTTCGTAGTAGGCATTGCCTGGTTAAAACTTATCACGGCCTAGATCGGATAGATTTTCACCTTTTGTGTCGGGATTATGGTACGTACCGGCAAGCCACCAGCCTTGCTTTGGAGACAATTGGTTTCTCATGCCGCACGTCTCACGTCATAGAAATCAGCTTTCACTCGGCCTCCATGCAAGGGAGACGACAGAGCCAACCCGTAAGAATACGGTCTCCTGCCGCACTCCCCTACCACAACTGAATTCATGCTGAGAATCGCAGACGACGTCTTCTCCTCTCAGTCAGAAAGTCAGCCATACAGAGCCCCCTGAAAAACACGGATTCGATGAGGCACTCAACAATCTATGCACAAATCCAGCCCCCTGAGAGAAGCTTCGTGCATCCGTGCTGACGTTTAAAGGCTTGACCTTTCGAAAGCCAGCAACCGCTTCTTTTAGCGGTAGTTTCAGAGTCCGCGCCAAATACGGATGTCCATTATCGGCACAATGCCCTCAGCTGCAAAATCATTTACAAGCGGTGTAAACCTTTCTGTATTTTGTTGCAAATATGCTCAGCCAAATAACTTCCTAAGTTACGTGCACATTTTTGCAGCCCACCAAATTTTGTTGTTCACTGAAGCGACCATGCCTCAGGCTGAAAAGTCCTGTGTGATAATTTCGCAGCATCGCTGAGAGCCCGGGATGGCTAAACAGGGTTTAAAAGTTTGAACTGGTACTCTCAACTCAACTGCCCCGATTGCTTTAGGCCATCAGGGACGCGTCATAAGTTTCAAAAATCAATTCCGTTGTGCAAATACTGAGCGCCTCAAAGGTGCACTCGTCACTCGCTGCTGGCTATTTCCACACCCGAATAGTTTTCGCCGAAACCATAGGGTTTTCGGAGTTGTGACTCTACCGAGGAGTTGATCTAATCCATTTGCATCTTCCGGTGACATGTTGCACGTAGCATTTTGTTTAGGTGACCGAAAGTTCAAGGTCACGGTCCACCACTGATTTGCATTTTCTTACCGGTTTACTCGAGATAAAACAAAATCGCACTTTGGCATATTTTGGCGTTCTTCGGTATTCTCTTGGAATAGAAAACATCTAAAGAATATCTATTGCAAATTCCACCCCGGAAGACCGGCTGTTGACGACTATTTCCTTTGAGCTCCTCAGCTTTAACAAATACGATTATAATCGCAGAATATATTTTGTTCTATGAACCTGATCGCAACGCATTTCCCGTGGATCTCAACTTCCATTAAGTACAACAGTGTTAGACTACGGCATGAACTGTGCAATGGCAATGTGAAGCCCATCCCTGTTGATGATCCTCTTTCCCAGATATTTATAACTAGTCTGTAGGTAAGACGACGTCACGAGATAACTGAGGTATCATTCCTATTATGAATATGACGCTCTATCGGCGACAGCTGTCATCGAGCGCCACGACAGCGGTGACCATTTTCACTCACCTTGATTAATTATCGTAACTGCTGGGTCCGTGTCCACGTGCGACGCTGGTTATGGGGCCTCACCTATGCACGGCAGCCCAATCAAATGACCGATGACGGCCCCTTATACTCATTACTCCACGCGTTGTCACTCAGCTCGAATATTACTAGGCCTGCGTCCATATGCGACGCTGATAACGAAACCTCACCTATGCACAGCAAAAATTCAGTGGCCAGCGAAATTCTTTCGTACCCATCATCATACGGGATATCACTTATCTTTGCTATATATAGCAAACGCATTCCAGTGACCATGCGGACTGGTAAAAATGAGGCCTCAACTATGTGTGATAGCCTGTCATACCCATTTCTGTACTCGATGCACCTTACCTGGCTACTTATCGTACCTGCTATTTACGTGTTCATGTGCGGCGTTGAATACTCGGTAATTTAATCCATCGTACTCATAGCTGTACGCCTTGCCGCTCACGTTTGCTACTTATGATAATCGCCAGGCCGGTTTTTACGATAGCCGATGGATATGAGGCCTAAACTATGCACACATACCTAATCTAATTCAGAACGACGGGCCTCATGCTCGCAACTGTACGCGATTTCGCCTACCTTGACTACTTTTTGAAACTGCTAGGTCAGCGCTTATATGCGACGCCGATTATTAGGCCTGAAGCGAACATTTCCATGTCCCCTCAACCAACTGCACCCAATTTGTCCAATACATGCGTGCGTACCAGATCGCGCGACTTATCTGCTGCATAAGCACACAAATCACGCGATAAACGCCGTCTCGCCCGCAACTTTGATTGAAACAAGTCAGTTCTTGTCCGGTACGCATCGGAAGGATCCATGTTTTATACGCACGTCAAACTTTCCTATGCATGGGAAGAGAGAAGAAAGTCGGCACCCACTCACACACACGCATCGCGCGCGTTAAAACGGAGACTGGCTCAAGACACCAAGAACCGCGGACAACCAGGAACGTGTAGCAGTGAACCTGCTAAAAGAAACACGATTACCTGTGCCCCAACGAACGCGGTGGAACTTTTACAACTTACACTCAGAACAGTAAGTACTCCGTTTGAACCCTTTTATATTTTTGGCATTGTATTGGACTTGATTAAGGTGCACCTAGTTGTTGTACCCTCACACTCTAAAAACATAGGTTTTATTAGTGTCTTTCTCGCCTGATTTATCAAATGGTTTTGTTGTTAACAAAAAGGAACGCTAATGGGCCTCCGCTATCCCTACTGCCTTAATTTAACTGCAAACGATGGCCAGTCATGTCCATAACTGTGCACGATCACACTTATATATGTTATCCGTAGTAAACACCAGGCATGTATCTATGCGGGCCGACAAGGAGGCCCCAACTATGTGTGATATCCTAATCTCCTGGCTAACGAAAGCCCGTCGTACTCGTAACTGTAGTCGATATCGCCCATCTTAGCTGCTTAATGCGATTGCATGTCCAGTGTCTATGTGCATTGCTGATTATGAGGCTTCAACAATGCCCTGTAGCCTAGTCCAATGAACAACGACTGTCTGTCATACTCATAACTTACTCAATCTCACCTGCCGGGTGTGTGTACATGCTCGTAGCTGACTATAATGTCCCAAATATATATAATCGACTAGTCCAACGACCGACAGCAGTCCTTCATATCCATACGTTGTCCACCTGCCAATAACCCATGCCCGAAAAATACACACCTACCTTTAATAAATCATTATTGCGAAAGAAACATATTATTATCAATCAATCGAGTACCTCCCACTGTTTATGATATTGTCTCCTTTTCGCGCAATCCCCACTACCCGCAAATCCCCCTATCATACCCCGGCCTGACTGTAAACCCATGATCATGCCAGACAGTCTGCCACCCACAAGTTGGGAATATATCTTATTATTATTATGTTTCTATTTATTGGTTGAATCGGTACAAACATAATGTGTTGTTAGTCCAGTTCTCAGCTTTTTGTGGGATTTCTGAAAAAAATATATAATCAACTATGACTCGCGCACCTTTTCCGCGATATCATTTAAAATAAACAATTAATCAAAGTTGCAGTAGTTAACCCAGAAATTGCCTAACATGTCTCTTTGTCCGAAATTCCGCGGAGGAGACTTACTGTTATAAAGATAAACTCACTACTTCCCATAGGCGATAACGTCGGAGCCGTGTGCGCAGCAATGATTCGATAGCGGGCTTGGCAACCATATGCATTATTCGTTGCAGCGAAGTTAAGGTAAGGAGGGGTGTTTACTTGTCCGTCATTAGATCAAGTCCTGTGGTCTTGAGCTTCAAGATTCAAGGGTCAGACGCGTTAAACTCACTACTTCCCATAGGCGATAACGTCGGAGCCGTGTGCGCAGCAATGATTCGATAGCGGGCTTGGCAACCATATGCATTATTCGTTGCAGCGAAGTTAAGGTAAGGAGGGGTGTTTACTTGTCCGTCATTAGATCAAGGTGGTTGGTCTTGAGCTTCAAGATTCAAGGGTCAGACGCGTTCTCAAACGTGCATTCATGGATGCAGCCGTAGTGAAAATCTAGTGAGTCGGCGGGCGCTTGGCCTCAAATACGCCTGTTTAGAGAACTCAACTCACTCAACTCCTTCTGTCTGATGCCAATACAATGTAGCATATTAAAACCAGCAGCTCGGTCTCCCTCATCGAAACTCGTAACCATCACATACTCGACCACAGTAGCAACCTAGCAAACGAGGGGGCATCTTTCTGGGCTTCACCGAACTCATCTTTCATGTCGAAGTGTTGCAAATCCTCTTCATTTCTGAAATCATGTCTGCTATATCCGAACAAATGAGTTAATGGAATAGGCAAACCTGATGCCATCCAACTGCCCCAGATAATGATGAAAATTTAGCCGGAGACCGCAGGACACACTTCAGTGGAAATCCCCGGTGCACAACCGACTAATTGCTATGTAACTGCCGCCTCACGGATTTGCAGACACCGACCCACATGGGCTATGGTTTTGGGACAACCTTTGTCAAACACCCGAAAACGCCTTCATTCCGCTTCTCAAACGGGTCACGTCTCACAGCCATACAACAGAACAGCCCGTACTGCAACCCGATACACACGATACTTTAAATTCCCGGATATCCCGCCTTGACGCCATTATTATTTCAAATTAGCAACGTGACGCGAGGATTACATGTTTGTGCATCGACCACATCTGTCGCACTACAATCAAAACTGATACAACTTCGAATGGGTATAAAACGCTGCACCACACTACCTATCCAACGGGATTGAAGAAATACCTGCGATCTTATAAAAGCATTGTTCTAACTCTGAGGATTTTTTCAGCCAAACAAAAATATCCCCCTGTCCAGAGAATTGTTCATCCAAATTCATCCATATTAAGACTGACGTCCATTACGGGGCTGCCCAGAAACCGGAGTGTTTTGGTGCATTGACGGTATGGAACCGCTATACCCAGTTGGATAACACGCCCGCAACTATGCCCTTCCTTCCCTTGACTTTATTCTATTGCCTACTTTTTCCATTACATTCAACCACGAACAACCTCACGATTTATTCTGACTGTAATCTTATGATCATGCCAAACGATGCGCCACTTACTTGTTGGAACAAATATCATTATGATGACGTGATACTGTGAATGCAAAGTGCACACCGAAAGGCAACATGATTATCATCATCGCTGAGAGAAGAGCAAAAGACGCTAACGGAGACTCACCAAATACACGTGATATAACGCCTCAGAGGCAACTAGGTTTGCAAAGCTCCACGTTTTTCTTTAGACTGTAACAGCTCATCGTACAAACACGTAGGAACACAATACATCTCTGATCTCATGTCTTTCCAAGCTCTGAGCTACCTTGATCGCGTACAATCTAGCCAATGTACGTCCCTCATTCTCATATAAGTCCTCCCCAGTTCGCATCGACCGAATATGTATTTTCTGGATGTAAATATCGATTATCGTTTTTTAAATCGGACAGTGTCGCCTCATCTGAGTAGTTAGGACCTATGAAAACGTTTTATTGTTTGTTATTTAGTGAGGGATTGTAACTCACACCAAAGTGCTTTTAGCAGACCTTTTAGACACGTTTTCCTATTTTGCGTCCCCAGCTTGGACGTGGCTGTCTTAATCCCTCTTTTGAGTAACGGAAATAAACCACCACAAGCCCCCGATGGACCCGAGAATTTCATAACTACAATGACAACGTTAAACGGCTCATCCAAGATGTGCATGTACGGGGCCGTCCATGGACCCAGGTACGGCGTCGCGATGACGGTATCACGACTACCATATACAGTCTGATGCCTAATATGTCGCAGACGAGCGTGTTAGGTAAAAGATGTTTTTAGTCCGTTTAATTTGTGCAAGGACGTAAAGTCAGTGGCCATCTTATTGTGCTGTCTGCTTGATCAGCGCACCGACCCAACGGCTCAACCAACGGCAACAATTATGGCTCGGTATATCCTTAGATAAAAAACCTTGCCTTAGGCCAGACATAACGTATGCTGTCCATCGTAAAATAACTCACCAGCTGTGACGAATGCCTTGGATTCGGCGGGCAATTTGAATCTCAAGGTCAAGGGTTGTAAAAACTTTTTCGGGACCCTAGCCCTACCGTAGCGTTTTAGTTACCCTAGTAGAGCATTTCGCTACCTATTTTAGATATCTCGCTTTTGACCGCACCTAACCACCCCTCAAACTCTTCCTAGCTTGATTAGGCCACACTGAGCATAAGCTTGCTAGCATAATCCCACTGAGGTTTACTATTACCTGATTTGAAGCAAACAATGCCACCAATCCCATCTTCCTCTAAGCGCTTGCTAGACCCTGATTCCCCATCATCCTTCTCCCCATTGCTTCCAAAGAAGCGCCTTGCAGGCAAAAGGCATAACACTAAACCTCATCATCCTCAAAGGCGAGTCGATAGATTGTCCCAGCTAAATTCTACCTGCTCAGTTGTACTAACTGACATTTCCCTTCCTGCCGTACCCGGTAGCTGCCTTTCATCCTCTTCACCGAATTAATCTCAGCTCCACACCGACCTGGCAAGTCTCGGTGCTCGTGTGCATAAGGTGGAGAATGAACTGTTATCCTATCGTATCATGCAACCAATCGCCTGCCTTCTAACTCCTGATGCAATATGCGATCCATCAGATCTTGCAAAAGCGACCGTCTTTATTGACATGCTCGCCTCGGAAATTAGTCGGCGTATGGAAAGCCGTAAACATGTCTTACTATATAATGCCCCCGACCGCATCCCGATAGAACGCACAAAAGCCGCCATCTTGACAGCATGTAACATGCATGACACAGTCTGTACAGTCCGGCGGCTGCGAAAGTCGAAACCCTCCTTGCGATGCCCAATACTAGTGCAATTTAGAGATGAAGACGATGCAAGGCGCCTGTTAACATCTCAGGCCCTTCTGTCCTCGACCCAGACATTCCAGACCGTAAAAGTCAGGGCTGCTCGTACCAGACTACAAAGACAGCTCACAAGAAACCCACTCTCCGAAATTCTGCAGCCGACTACTGATAAGCATCGAACAAATCCATATTCTGTTCAACAATCCGTACCAATAAATGCTCCCGATGTGACTCAGTCGCAAACTACTCATAAAACCAGCCCCTCGGAAAGTTGTGAAAGTCATATCGCCGGTGATACATCTGCACATAGCTGTCGGAGAACACCAGATTCAACCAATGACTTACCGGACCTTTCAACTGGTCCGTCCTCCTTTAAAATCCCCTCCAGTTCCGTTGAACACCCCTCCGTACTCGACATCAGTACAGCCTGCTCCAAACCAATCGGTATTACAGCCACTCCCCCAAATACCAGGGCTGACCCCCTATCCTCTAAAACTCGAAGCTGCAGCACAGCCCCCCATTATCCTGGAGTCGCTCCTCGCCAAAGCCCGCCATACCGTCACGACAACTTGCGGCCGAAAGCCACACAGACCCTCACAATGGTCACCAGGCCTGCATCTCATTTTCCTGACCACGAGCCCTCCACTTCTACCCTTGGACACCCGCCTGTGCCTCCTCAGACATCAATTGCACCAAAGCAATCACCCCCTGTGATGTCGGACGCAAAATCTTTCCAGCCCCTATCCGGTGCTACAGTCGAAGATGGGAACACAGTCTCTCGCTTCAGACCCCCTGACCTAATGACACTTCGCCCTTTTCCACCAAAGCGCGCCCTCGGGCTCAAACACCTACTATCAAAGCCTGGTATTGTAACGCCCCTGCCTGTGCAAAATCCACAAATTCCCACTCTTCACCTGCTACCTCCTCTGCCTCCTCCGAAGCCATATATAGCCTCACCCTCTTTAAAAAACACATCAAGCCATACACGCCACGCGCCTGGAAGCTTGTATCCACAACGACCCATGACCAGCTCCGACCCTCATCCGTTTCCACTACCCAAGCCACCAGCCTTCGTCCCGCCTGAATACCATTTTCGGCGACCACCCATCCCTCCACAGCCGCCACCCCCTTTTACATCCTATCTCCCTCCATACCTGCCGACTCAGATGACACAGCCGACAACTCTACATTCAACTGCATACTCTCCTCCCAAAGCCATTCCGTACCCTATACTGAGCCTGATACAGTACCTCCTGCCGTGGGTTCAAACCTATTTCAACGACGATTTACCCATCTACCACCAATATTGAATACCCTCTCCCAGACCCCGAACCCTGTTTCATATTACCCCACCTCCAGGTGCCCAGTCCTCCCAGTCCTAGACCCCACCGTAAGTGAGGTTACAAAGTTCCTACTTAGTACCGTCTGCTCGCCAATGAGCATGTCGATAATGTTGTTCAATGCCCGCTCATTACTCCCCAAAATCCATAATATCCGGGCAATTGGAGCCGTTGCACGACCAAGCATAATCTGTGTGACTGAAACATGGCTCACAGATGAAACTCCTGACACGGCCATATCAATCCCCGGCTATGATACTCACCGCTCCGATAGGAAAAAGTCAAGGGGTGGTGGCTGTGCCATCTATTCCAAGTCAGAACTTCGTGCAACCCCATTTGACGATTCTTCTCTGGAAGGGATACCAGAGACCATTTGGATATCAATAGAATATACCAAACAACCTGTACTAGTAGGTTGTATCTATCTGCCACCTGCCCCCTCCCCCGCCTCTATTGCTGATCTTTCCAGCATTATCTCTACTGCACATGCCCTTCCTCACCCGTCTAAATTACTTTTGGGTGACTTTAACCTGCCGGACATTTCCTGGTCCTCCACCACGGGCCCCACCCGTTATACCCCGCTGCTTGCACAACTGGGTGTGGAGGGCTGGTCCCAAATTGTACGTAGTCCCACTCGTGGCCTACACACTTTGGACCTAATATTCTCCAACGACGGCCATTTGGCTACAGCTACGGTTGGTCCACGCTTCCCAGGAAGTGACCACTGCGTCGTTTCTTGCAACGTAGCCAGCTATCGCCAAACGGCTTCCCTGAGTCCATCCAAGTTTCATCTCCTCTCACCGGATATTTTACAAGCTTTTTCGTCCACGCTGGCTTCCCAGGACTGGGACAACTTCTTCCTGTCGAGAAATACACACCGCGTCAGTGACATCTTTTACCATAACCTACTGACTGCTTTTCGTCTAGTTTCTCCTGTAAAACGTTTTCACGCCAGTATCTCCGGCCACGACAGATTATTAAAAACCTTGGACGCCAAAATACACCGAGCTAGCAGAGAATATCGGAAATCTCAGGATTTCTCATTACTAATTCTCATCAACAAACTCTCTACTAACCGAGAATCCTTGCGGGTATCTCTCGAACGCCGAGAAGAGAACACCGTCCTCAGATCTCCATCCCAATCCAAATTACTCAGCCGACTGCTCCGTAGACGTAGTACCCCAAACAGCCACTCAATAGCTTGTTTGCGTTCCTCGGATGGTAGCCCCATCACAAATCCTGTCAACATAGCAGACCATCTGAACTCTTACTTCGCCAGCTGCTACTTAGCCCTCCCACCCAACTCCAAACCCTTACCCACCGCTGTTTACCTCCAAAGTGTGAACGGTCAGGGAAACCACCCTACTCTCAGTAACGTCACAATCTCCCTAGCTGATGTTTCTTCCCTTCTTCTTAAGATTAAGGACTCTGTTTTGCCAGGGGTCGACGGCCTTCCACCCAGTATTCTGAAACAAGGCGGCCGAGATATTGGAATACTTGCACTAAATCTTTTCACCCACTCCATAAACTATGGAGTCGTCCCCTCCCAGTGGAAGAAATCTGTAATCCGCCCTCATTTTAAATCCGGATCTAGGCAAACTCCATCTAACTACAGGGGAATCCATCATACATCCCTCCTTATGAGAACCCTTGAACGTCTGGTCAAAGGTCCATTAACCAAGTTTCTACTGACAACTAATGCCATAGATGACCGGCAGTATGGTTTCCTGTCTCAAAGATCCGTTAGTAGCTGCCAGCTCCACTTCTTCGAGACCATCACAGCAGCCTACGACGCCGGGAACTCCACTGTAACAATTTACCTGGATATTCAAAAAGCCTTTGACCAGGTCCCCCATGCATCTCTGCTGCACAAACTTAGTACCGCTGGCATCACTGGAACCTTATTTCAGTGGTTCGCCTCCTACCTATCTGACAGGACTCAAGTAACACAAATTGGGGACATACAATCATCACCACTATCGATCACTAGTGGAGTCATCCAAGGAAGTGTGCTAGGCCCCATCCTCTTCTTGCTGTACATCAACGACGTCTTCGGTGCCGTATCCCATGGTAAAGTCTTCCTTTTCGCGGACGACATAAAAATAGCGTACACATTCCCCCCATCAGCACGAGCTCTTACGTTTCACCAGATTCAGCAAGACTTAGACTCGCTGACTCGTTGGTCAAACGACTCCGGTCTAAGCTTCTCCTCCACGAAATCCTACATAACTTCCTGCCGCTGTTCCCTCCCGGCTGATGCTTTCATAATAAATGGAAATCCCATCACTCATTCAGCGGATATCAAAGATCTTGGCCTCAGATACTCCTGTACATTTAACTTCTCCTGCCAGGTGCAGTTTCAGGTTGCCCGAGCACGCAGGCTCAGTTTTTTAATCCTGCGCTCCTTTCACCTTCCAGACACAATGGTTGCAATTTATAAGCTATGCGTACGGCCAATCGTCGAATTCTGTCCCATGTTCTCCTCCTTTTATACTCAAAGCTGTAGGCTCGCACTTGAAAACGTCCAACGCTCATTCACAAAAAAGCTGTTCCCTCGGTCAAACCCTCTTTCTTACCGCTCTCGCTGCCAAACCCTTGGCCTCGAGCCACTATGGCTCAGACGGTTTAAGATAAATCTAACTCTCCTACACCGCCTGCTGCACAAAAAGGCCTTTATAGCAGAGGCTAGACCCAACGTTAACTCACGTCCTCGCTACCGATTCCGTAACTCCTACAACCTTTTAGTATCCCCCCCAGCTCGTACAAACATACGTCACTACTTCTTTTTAGTTTACTACGCTCGCATCTGGAACAGCCTTCCTGAGCAGCTGCGAAACATCGCGCATCATCACACTTTTTCTCAGTCCCTGGACAAATTCCTTACTTGTGAAACTGCTGCCGTCCTACTTAAAATCCAACTACCCCCCGACCCCCTATATGAAATAGGTCCAGTACACATTTGAGTATAGCGACGATAATGTTAGTAGGCAAGTAGAAGATCCAGTCATCCTACCTTCCCCACCTCAAGCCACTGCAGGACTTAAACGCTTACTTGATCTGAGTATGTTGTGTTACCGGCCTAGTTGTTTTTCTTTCTCAACCAACCTATACATCGTTCTAGTCAAATCCCTACCCCGGATTACCCTACCAGCTCTGTCTAGTGAGTGGTGCTGTCGGTTAAACTCTAACTGACAAAAACGAAACAAAAGTCAGCTTTTCCTCACTACTATGGCACATTGTACACCGATGTATTTACATCGAATCCACATGATGATTTGCTCCACAGTTCACTAAACACACACAACTACGCGGTACGCTTCTGCTAGACATGGTAGCTCACACCAACGTTCAGGCGCCGTTTAGCCATAGTGCACTCGCACTGAGTATCACTTTGCCGTCCCCACTGTCACATTGGCAACTGTCATTTCACTGCCTCCTCCGCGACTTGCCTCTGCCAGCGACTGTTTGCTGTCTGCTTGTCCAAATTGATTGAGCTGTTTTTACTGGCCTTGCTTTCCCCCGACCGAAAAAAAACTGGTAACTGGAGTAGTCTATTAATGCACAAAACCGCACTTTGACTGCTTGGATGGTTTTCCACCTTGCAGATCTGGTAGCATGCACGAGGGATGAAAACCTCGTGTGGTGGATGGGTACGCCCTGCAGAGAGGGTCGCTCTGTTACGTTGCACCATGGTGCGTTCGTATACCCACCACCCCTCCAGTAGCACGGGTGCATCGCCCATCGCCGGTGGTTCTGAGCCTGGCCTTTAAATTCGGGAAATAAAAAAAAGAGCACTGCTGTTTTCTGATTGTTACTGCTGGTGTTGGCCTCGCCTCGGTTGAGCTATTTGGCAATGCCATAAACAATAACAAAAACTGGCCTTTTCGCCTGTCCAAAAGTATTCAATAAAAAATCAATATACCTGGGATAGCCAGAAGAAACTCTGCGATGCCCATGGCCTACGTCGACGTGCGTTGCTGTAGCTGCCTTCGTCAATATCGAGGCTACACCGCGCCAAAACCTACCTCGTCAACCAAACAAAAATGACAAACCAAATTTGCTGCTCCCAGGAGTGGACACATACAACACATATAAACATACATTTAGACTCCCGACTCTCCACTATCAACATCCGAGGATAGCATCGAAAAATCTTCGTCACGCACCACTCACTGATTAAGGCTGATAGTAGTGCTTCGGGGACTGGGGACCTTCTCCCTCGCATCCACCTTCCTTCCTAGATTGTCCTAGTATTGTCCTTCTTACTAACAACCCCCAGGAATTTACACCCCCCAGTCGTTACGAGTTTGGTTTACCCTCACCACACCGCCTCTTAGCCCACATGCAGTAAACTGTCCTGTCTCAGGTAGTATAGTTATATTGACAATCTTAGCTTCACTCTGATGACTACACTACTGAGTACAGATTCATCCTTATCCTGTCTTGTTTAATCACCTGATGTCCTTCCATAACTGTGGTAGACGATCATTTTTTTCCCTATTAAAGGACTATATCCTGTCTGATAACCCCTATAACTCTCCAGACCCTATTGATCTCATCTCATTTCATTTTCTCCCCAAGCTTCGACCCGTGGTAATGCGCGCTATGGACTATCTGTTTGGCTGTTGTCAACTCCACCCGATTCGTGCATCACGAAGGAAGGGATCCCCGATCTGAAAATAAAAGGGAAAACAACAACAAGACTGCACATCTCAGCCTAACAACCTAATTCACGACGTCCACCACGGGGCTGTCCAGAAACCGAAGTACTTCAGTGCAGTGATGGTACGGCGCTGGAATACCCGGTTTGATAGCATACCCGCAATTGTTCCCCTCTTAAGTTTGTCCAGGCCCTCTCGCTCACTGGTTCCCATACCGACAACCACAATCAACCTTCATTGTTCCCGGCCACCACCGGAAGGCGTTCATTTCAATCTGCCGAACCTTCTGCCAGATGCAAAGATCTCGACGGCTTTTATTCGTACTCCTCACCGAATGAGTCAATTATTGCTCAGCTTGCGTGAACTCGTTTCCCAAGAAACTTTTACACTCGACCCTGCTTCATCTGCAACACTAGTGAGTCGCTTCACTGCACACTGTACTTCTGCGTTTCCTGCTACCGTTTGTCCGTAATACATTTTTACCCCACTACACCACCCCCACATACCTTTCCGTGGCCATCCGCCATAGCCCAAGGCCATGAAGCCCTAGTGACGGTTCCGGACTTTAGCTCAAACTGGCCTGCCATGTCGTGGCAGCTCTGCTGCATTGCCATATCCATCATTCCGGCCCTACACTTCCTGTAGTTTGAAGTTTTCTTGTTTTTCTCACGTTCCAGTCTGGAAGCTCTTTGTTATGCCCTCACTTGTATTGTTTTCTTTGCCCGCCACTTTTAAACCTCAACGTTCAGATCTCGTGCCATCTGATATGCTCTCCATAGGACATAAAGAGACCTTGTAATTTTGGATTCCTGCCCATGCCAGCTCAGGTGTGATAAACTCTACTCCAATAAGGTTTACTGTTTACGTCACTTTCCCTTTTCCCACTAAACACAAACCCCACCAGTCACGCCTTTATTCTAACTGTAATGCTATGATCATGCCCTATGCTATGCTACCCACTAGTTGGGAATAAAAATATTATTATGCTCGCCGCAACCATAGAAGTATTTTCCATATCCAGGTCACGAATCCCCAGTTTGTATTTTCCATATCCAGGTCACGAATGCCCGCCCCAGTTTGATTCTGAGTGGAGGTAATAGGCGTAATTATTGCCTAGCCGGTTTTCAGATTATTTTCAAATCTAATAAGTCAGAAAACACGTGAAGGAACCAGCTTTTCCATATTTCATAAAGACTACGCCCGACGCAGCCATTAAAATACGAATTCCGCGCTGGGTGGACTCCAAGTTCGTTTAAACAACCTCTAATAAAACTGCGGCTGCTTAGGGAGATCTTGAAGACTCGAATAATTATCATCGAATGCTTAAAAGTCATGTTGAATTTTTCCTTTTTTGGACCACGGTCTCAGATAAATTTTGGGTATGCGTTTAAGACGCGACCTCTTAGTCGGCACGCCTTCGACACACAATGCATTTTTCTTCACAACCTCCGTGATTAAAATAAAAACTTTAACGTCAAAATATTCCGCTTCTTTACATATACGCTTAGTCCAGAAATCACTCTCACCCGTCCACGCTTTTTTGAAAATTGTGTTATTTGCTCACCTTCCGAAATTTTTGGCGCACATTTGGGCTTTGAACTTGGTGTGCTATGGCCTCGGAAGTAGCTTCACAAGCGTTCGTTGAGCAACTTTTGGCTATGTTGCTGTTTACCGTTACGAACTGGTGTACTACAAATGCGGCAGGTGGCCTCCAAGACCAACCGAAAGCCTGGGAATCCGAAGAAGCTAGTAAGCCAAGCGTAATCTCTAACAAAACGTAGGCAAGGTAGTAACGATTGTCCACCGGCAAATTGTCGGCGCCGAGACAGCTTCAGGCTGACGTTCCCACGATTTGAAGGTAATAATAATATTTATTCCCAACTTGGTGGTGGCATGCCTTTAAACGTGATCGTAATTTTACGGTCAGAATAAAAGCATGACCGGTAGTGATTGTGGGCACAAGGGGGTTAGAAAGGGACAGCGCCAATTTGTGTGGGCATTATCCGATGTAGGCGTGCTCCCCACTAAAATCGCACTGCAGGGAAGCACAGTTACTATGCGTTTTTGGAGAGAATAGCGAACAAGGTCAGATCGTTGGGATTTGAGTGTGGCGGGTAAAAACAGATGGAAAACAAATCAAGAGGCTTCCTGCCCGACATATGATAATAAAGGTTTGATTATGAAAAATGAAGAACCAGAACATTAAATCCGGTGAAACAGCATAGTTGGCTTCATCCAGCCAGTCATAATGAATCAGAACGTAAAAACACCGCTAAAGACTCGTGGCCTTGGATTGTTGGTCTCATGGCAATGGTCACAAAAGACGTAAGTAGAGATGATGAAGTGGAGGGATCAGCAAAACGGATAAGTGGTAACCAAGATCTCACAAAGGTGGTGTATAGTGGAAATGTAGAGGCTCGTTGGCGTCGATGTTGGGGAGTCGGGCTTAATAGTTCTTTTGTAAATTGAGATGATGGCGACATACGTGTGGGAGCACAAACTGGGTGGAAAGTTATTGAATTTTGCGGGAAACACAGACATAAATTAATGTTCGAATTCGAAGAAAAGATTTAGCAGATTATAATGAACATGTCATGGCAGCAGCTGGGATCATTTGGGGACCTTTTTCGTATTCGCAGTCAATAGAACGAGAAGATGAGAGGGTACGTCAAGAAAAATAAGCGAATAGTTGCGGGTGTGCTATCACACTGGGTATTACAGTGCCTTGCCATCATTGGCTTGTAACACTTCGGTTTTTGGACAGCATGCAACGGACGTCACATTTAAGGTCATTGGGCTGGGATGTGCGATTCTTTGAGCAGCGTGATTCTTTTCAGGCTGGTCAAGGAAACAAGGTAGAAGGGAGGCGACACAGGATCGCATGTTTTTGGACAATTTGGGGATCCTGTGGGTGCAGGTCATGGGGAGGGTGGCGTAGATAACAGTCAAGCGGGTCATCCAAACCGGGAATAGCCGAAGGTCAAAGCTTTGGATAGGAGGAAACTAGGAGAGCATGGTGAGTTTGAGGATACAATACGGAGAAAGAAGAATTTGACGTCTACCGCGACTAGGGTGATGACAACAGGTGATCATATGAGATGAGATGGATGGATTTGTACTAGGTAATCGTTGTGATTTGAGTGTGGCGGGTAAAAACAGATGGAAAACAAATCAAGAGGCTTCCTGCCCGACATATGATAATAAAGGTTTGATTATGAAAAATGAAGAACCAGAACATTAAATCCGGTGAAACAGCATAGTTGGCTTCATCCAGCCAGTCATAATGAATCAGAACGTAAAAACACCGCTAAAGACTCGTGGCCTTGGATTGTTGGTCTCATGGCAATGGTCACAAAAGACGTAAGTAGAGATGATGAAGTGGAGGGATCAGCAAAACGGATAAGTGGTAACCAAGATCTCACAAAGGTGGTGTATAGTGGAAATGTAGAGGCTCGTTGGCGTCGATGTTGGGGAGTCGGGCTTAATAGTTCTTTTGTAAATTGAGATGATGGCGACATACGTGTGGGAGCACAAACTGGGTGGAAAGTTATTGAATTTTGCGGGAAACACAGACATAAATTAATGTTCGAATTCGAAGAAAAGATTTAGCAGATTATAATGAACATGTCATGGCAGCAGCTGGGATCATTTGGGGACCTTTTTCGTATTCGCAGTCAATAGAACGAGAAGATGAGAGGGTACGTCAAGAAAAATAAGCGAATAGTTGCGGGTGTGCTATCACACTGGGTATTACAGTGCCTTGCCATCATTGGCTTGTAACACTTCGGTTTTTGGACAGCATGCAACGGACGTCACATTTAAGGTCATTGGGCTGGGATGTGCGATTCTTTGAGCAGCGTGATTCTTTTCAGGCTGGTCAAGGAAACAAGGTAGAAGGAAGGCGACACAGGATCGCATGTTTTTGGACAATTTGGGGATCCTGTGGGTGCAGGTCATGGGGAGGGTGGCGTAGATAACAGTCAAGCGGGTCATCCAAACCGGGAATAGCCGAAGGTCAAAGCTTTGGATAGGAGGAAACTAGGAGAGCATGGTGAGTTTGAGGATACAATACGGAGAAAGAAGAATTTGACGTCTACCGCGACTAGGGTGATGACAACAGGTGATCATATGAGATGAGATGGATGGATTTGTACTAGGTAGAGCAGAATTGTGGGGAAATCATATGTATAAGAGCTGATGGCAGTGAACTTCTGAGATGGTGGGCTGGTTAATCTGGTGTTCATTACATGAGTTAAACAGTACCAGGAAAGTACGTGTAAGAGAAATAGCCACTAGTCCCATAAGCACTGCTATATGCTTCAAGTTAGCGAGTGGTTCATGACACCCGTCCAAATAGGCCGTTAGAGACTTCAGATGTCCTCTTCTGTTTCTGGTATCCTGTTCATTAAAAACAGCGCGGGCGCACTGCTTGCCTGATGACATAAGTCGTATTGTAGCTCTTAAGGAATATCACTGAATTGATGACTCAGCTCATGACATTCTTTGGTGAAAAAAGCCGCCAGGAAAACTGCACTAAAACATGTCATCCAGAACTGTTCACATGTAGGGGTGCATAGAATGAAAATAGAGTTGCTGGACGAACTGCACCTTGCTGGACGCGCCATGATTCATGCACAGTAAAAATTAGATTCCGTCACACGCTTTCACCAAATATGCAGCCCACCCAATAATTTCGCTCAACTGATAAATTGCGTTTTCGAAAACGTGAGACCGCCAGTCACCAGCCTCACTCCATCAAAAGACTCGTCCGATCTTGCACTCACTCGTCATTCATTTATCCGATGGCCAATGTCGATAAGTCGGTAAGTGGATCGGGAAATCCCACATACACCGAGTTGACCACGCTAATCACAGGCAATCTGGGAGCCAAAAGATTACAACGGAAAAGCGGGTGTGGCCAAATGCTACCACTAAACGGCTCTCAACGGAAGAAATTGCTTGCTGGATTCAATGTATAGCCTTCCGCGGAAAAGAACCATTTTGGAGTGTCACGAAGAGCACTAATCCATGATGGTGCCACCCAACATCTGAACGAGCCTACAACGTCTCATGAGGATACCATGCTGTTCGAAATACACTGGAATACTCAAGAAACCAAATAGACCAACTTCCCCTCAAATTCCCCTTAAAAAAGAATCCATTCGGCTGAGAGGGCACTACACAATCGAAAATCACATCCATCCACGATGGGAATCTGAATTCCTCAAATGCGATTGGCCCGCGCAAACCATAGTCCTATGGGGAAACCGCACTGCAAACGAACAGCAGTTCTCGAAAGCACCAAGTTGGAAGCAGACAAGTACGCTGAGCAGGTTCCTTTACAGCTTAGAGACTCGAACACATCGTGCAGGTATTGAGTCTGCTAAACTTTCGTCTTTCCAACTTTGAGTTGAAGTGCTTTCCGCAAATCGCCTCACCGTTTTCGAACATCTCGTGATATTGCGGAATAGGTTTACCTTGGACAGCCGTTTGCAGTTGTGTTTGCAGAAAGTCAGACGTCTCTAAAACGGACAACAAATTGATGGTTATTCCATTTCAGGGCTGACTTGAAACGCGGGGTTTGGGCAGGTAGGGTTAATCGGTACTTACATGCAGCATTACCCATCAAGATTGTCCCTTCCGACCGCACGCCAGCATCATTTTGTGATGCACTGCGGATTCAAATCCAGTCGCATTGGGCCGTTCTGCTTCTCATTTGCATGGTCAACCGTCCTCCCTCAAATTCACCTGGGAACTATCCTCATATTTATCCTTGAGCAACACTCCTCCAGTTACTACTTTTACACGTCTCATACTATTACGGATTTCAGTTTCCAAGGCCTCTTAGGCGAGGCTCCACCACATCGGGCCCGGTGAATACCCTGGATCGGGCCGACCAAGGCCGTTCAATAGAGCTCAACGTGTCGTCACACCCACCAGATACTTGCGCAGACTAAATATCATCCCCGCTGAATCTGGTTATCATGGCATTTAATTGATTTAATGTTAACAAAAGCTCCATTGGGACAAAGTGGTCACCAAGTACAAGCCTTTGATTTCATCGGCTACTGGGCCAGGAACCCTGAGTTTCAAAAATGGAGTTAAAAATTATTCAGTGCAGACTTCTAAGTAATGCGTATCTTTCCTGATCAAATCAAACTAGGACCAGTTTCAGTGTAGGAGATATACAGAACTATTCGTGAAGCTGACAAAACATTCGACACAAAAAGAAATGGCAAGCAGTTCAAGTGCCCGGAAATGCCCAGTGGGCAATGGTGCGGACAGGAAACGAGGGAAAAATAGAACACAGAGAGCAGTAACGCTATTTTCCTCACCACATTACTCGGTCTCAGATTCCCACGAGAGCACTCACGTAAAAATAACCACCAAAGGTGCACAAGGTCTATTAAACCCAAAACAAAGAGAAGAAGAGTTGCACAGGAATTTATATAACTGTTTGGATATGCAGTTTCTGAGTCAGTGATTCAATGAGCTTCAGTTGTGCTTCCTCAAACTGCTTTTGCTGGTGCTGCAATAGTTCTCGGTCTGAACCTCCCAAGCTGGCGTTCACGTCAAAACAACCACCAAAGGTGCACAAGGTCTATTAATGCCCAAAACGAAGTCAAGAACAGTTGTACAGCGCTTCGTATATATAGCGTAAGTGGTTACAACTTTCTGGAATTTCTGACGCGTTCTGGATGCGCCATTGGCAACCGGCATTTGGCCAATAATGGGTCATGATTGGCTGTTGGGTCCGGGTTGTTGACCAATCAGATATCGTCTTGTTGCCGGACTGGCAAGCGTCCCGAATTCTAGGCCAACCTCCAGCTGGCCAGGCTTATCGGGCGTAGCAGCGCCTAAGGACGTCCGGTATAGTGGGATCCGTGTGGATTCCTGCCTAACACAGAGTCTAAGCCGCATTTTGTAGGATGCATAAACGCGGTGAATTGGATATCTTTCGACAGAACACGCAAAAACCGATCACAATAATTGATATCACCCAAGAAAACAAAAATGTGCTCAGTTAATAAATGGGACACCACCGAAAAAGCAAGTAACCAGCCTCTTCCCTGAGGGCCGGAATCGGAGAACGCACCAGTGACCTCTTATCTCTATTATTATTATTATATCATGTTTAGTTGCTTCAGCACTTAGGCCTGCACTCATCTCCATCGACCTCATCACATTGGAACTGGAAAAGATATAACTGGGAACAGCCTTGAGATGACTCCAATGAGTGCGTTCACCAGCTCTTGCTCGCGACAAAACCCTTCCGCTTGTTAGGGTCAGTCATTGTCTACCCAAAAACTTAGAGGAAACGTCGCGTACCGGAAGGCATTCCCCCCACTTGAAGTGAAGTGATTGTTACGTACCACTGCTTCACAGCCTCGAATATTATGGGATTCACAGGGAAAATTTACGTTTGATTAAGATATTGGTATCAGGTGGAACTTTCTGTGTGAGGTAGGCTCAACCTGTGCTTCTTTGGCACCGACTGCCGCTGCGACTCCCAGTCTGTTTTTTATCTATGTCAACGATATTCTTGATGCTCTTTCAAGTATCTTCCCTTTTTGGCCGACTTGAATCCGTTCCAACGTTAGTGCTCTCTAAGTGGATTTAGGCGCTTCAATGCAGTTTTTATTTGACTAGCGCCTTCCTCTGAATATCAAAAAATGCCTCCATGCGTCAACTGCAAGGGACTCGGCAGACGCATTGGTCGTGCATATTAAGAATTCATTGAAAGTCACCACGAGGATAGATACCAAGAACGATTGATTTAGAGAGCTATCCACAAATACGTCCTTTCCACTTTACCGTGAATAACCGGCCCAATAGTCATTTGCCCTTACACGGATGGTCTGAAACACCTGCGTGGACACTCGCGTGGACTTCCAGGCACTTTATGGGGCATACGTCATGCCGCCTATTGGATATACTAAACCAAGCTGTCTCTGGGCTTAAGAAAGACGTAACCCTCAATCGGCGTGTCCGACGAGCTGCTACGAAAAAGGTTTCTACCCCGAATCCGTTCATTACGAAACGAGTCTCGAACTGCTCAGCTCCATTAGAGTACCGTCAACTCAGAAGAGGACTGATGTTTAATTATGCTCCGTTTGAACATGAGTTACTCAAAAGAATTTTCACTGTTTACTCAATTAGCAGACGACATGGACAGTAAGAAGATTTCCCAACGCAGAGAGCACGATTTAATAGGCAGCATTTTTCTCATTTCGGGTAAGTGGTACGTGTAACAGCAATCCTCAGACGGTTGTTATGCTGCATCTGGTACCCGGTTGGAAGCACTCTCAGACGATTAGTTATAACCTCACGATGGCAAGATTGCTGCTTCGTACTTAAAGAGCAGTTCGAAACTTTCTTCGCTTGTGGTTTTTAGCTGAATGGAAGCGGAGAGCTAAGAATAAATCCGATCGGGGAACCTCGGTTGCAATCATTGATCCCGTGTACCCAATCCACGATTCAATCGGCGTTTCTCTCCCCTCCAGTTGACAGTGATTTGAACGCCGACGTGCAGGGAGCCCGCCCCGCTCGATTTTCGTCTGTGCCGTACTACGCAACACTGAACAGAACCGGAGCCTTCGTCCTCATGAACTTGAGAGAGTGTAACCCGAAACCCTGGTTTACTAGTTCCGAGTAACCCGTGACTCCCGATGGTACCTTACCCTGGATGACGAAGAGTGCGTCCATATGTCGCTCGGAGAAGACTCAGCGAATGCCTTTGTTATGCATGGTGAGAAAGGACCAGAAAACATTATGAGGATAGATGCCAAAAAGGATTTCGGCACCTGGGTCCTTCCCACTGCACCATGAGAAATCGGCCCAGAAGCATTCGCCATTTTTACGGATGATCCGACGCACCTTCTCCCGTATTACTCGCATGGACTTCCAAATACTCTATGAGGCCTACGTCAGACCGTTCCTGGAATACGCCAACCAAGTTGTCTATTCAGGACGCACGAAAGGCTAACAAAGCTTGGCAAACAGGTTTTTTTTACCGTTGACCCAGCAAACACACGGCGGGGACATCGTAAGAAGATTTTCAAGCTCGGAGCACACACATTCATTTGACGAAATTTTTTCTCATTTCGGGTAGTAGGTGCGGGAGTGACCTTCCTCCGACGGTTGTCCACGCTCCTTCTAGAACCCAGTTTAAAGCACTATTAGATACTTATTTATGTGAATCCTCGCGCTGGCAAGCACACTGCTCCGCGCTGAGAAAATAAACAGCAGTGCTACATCATTTTTTCACTTGTGTCTTTCAGGTGAACGACAGCCACTGACCGACAAGAACAAAAGCGACTCGGGAAACTTGGGCAATAGCCTCGATCCTGTGTATCGATCCGTGAATCCGTGGATCCGTGACATTATTGTCCAATCAGCGCCCTGCGTGATCCGTCACCTGTAGGCTTCGACGTTGAGGCTTCTGCATTTTATCGTCCAGTTCCGGCAGGTGTATCTGTTGGGCATGTGGCAGGAAGTAAGTAGACTTGATCTTCATACGCTTGTGATGGGTTAAATAGTTGAGGCCACTCTTCATGTTGTCGGGCAGCGTCTTTCCAAAGGTCCGCCATGGATTGATTCAGAGCTGGTCAGTTCCTGGAGAATTGCATCCCGGCGTACCGACAGTGTTTAGGAATATGATGTCTACAATAGGTGTCATAACCTTTCCGTGTAGTTCAAGCGAACAACGCAAAGGAGTTATCAGGGCAACCATTCTCTGTTCCTTCCGATCGCATACGCAGGATGTTTTCCACCCGTAGTCAGGCGCCAAAATAGAGTGTAGTGCACATGCCATCTATATACAGATCCTGAACGTGCGATCCTCCTCGAATTTGATCTCAACCAGGATCAAAACCCAAGTCGAATTCGGTGGTGCGTTTATGATACACATGACGTTTGTAATTGTTGCTTATTTATTTATCGCTCAGCTGTAGCAACCTTCGGTGCCACACAAAGGAGGCACGAGGTGTGGAATACTGCCAGGTTGCCCAAGCCTAGACAGGAATTGTATGCGTTTCGTTCCCTGCAATGGTCAACGTTTCTTGCAGGCTTCATGGTTCCGGGGTACTCACTACTACTGACGTGTGAGAGTGTACGGAGAGCTCTCCAAAAGCTTCCGCACACAAATTGGTGTCCGTCAGGGATGCCCACTCTCTCCATTCCTTTTTTAACTTCGTTATCGATGAAATAATGAGACGAACGCTAGAGGGTCTCCAAAACCCTGGTGTTCAAATGCCTGTGAAGAAAACCTTGTCGATCTGGAATATGCAGACGACATCGTTCTCATGTTCGAAGAGGAGGAAAAGGCGCAAGTATTCTTGGATGAACTGACCAGAGTCATCCCGTCCTTTGGTATGCATTTTGCACCCACAAAGTGTAAGGTCATGCTTGTGGACGTGCAGTCACTGAACACGCCCCTTACAATCCAGGGAGAGGTACTGGAAGTTGTGGAGCGTTTTACGTACCTTGGAAGTTGTATTAGTTCTGATTGCAGTGTGACAGATGAGGTGAATGCACGAATCTGCAAGGCTCGGGCCGCGTTTGCTAACTTGAGACACCTATGGCGTCAGAATGGTTTATCCCTGAATCTGAAGGGACGTGTGTATCAAGCTACAGTACGGGCTGTTTTGTTGTATGGCTGTGAGACTTGGCCTATTCGAGCAGCGGACCTGAGACGTCTTCAGGTGTTCGACAATCGTTGTCTCAGAACCATAGCTCGTGTGGGTTGGTGTCGGCGAATCCGTAACGAGGCAGTTAGAAAGCGTGTTTTCGGTTATGTAACGCGTACTTCCATTGAAGAATGTGTCCAGCACCAGAAGCTGCGTTGTTTGGGCCGAAGAGAGTGCTGTTTTCCATGCCCAATTTGGAGTGGCGTAAACAGAGAGGTGGCCAACCCTTGGTTTGGTAAAAGAGTATGAACGAGGTCACGAAACGCTTGGGTGCTGTCGGTGCTACCGCCTTCCAGGATGGGGACCGCATGATCCTCACTGTGCCTGGTTGGAGACACTATAAAATATGTCTTTCAACCGATGTTAAATGCCTTCTTGTTGTCAGTTTCTGTCCAGATTGCCTGAGTGAATGTCTGGAGGTGTAGGCACCTCGGATTGATTGTGTTAAGCTAGCAGTAAGTCCCTCCTCCATCCACCTATATTCATTTCTTTACAACAAGGCTTTCAAATAAGTCATGGTTGTACGGCAGTGAAGCACCAGTGTTGAACACTGATGCCATGCTGTCGATGATGATGATGATGACTACTGAGCTTGGTTTCGCGGTGTCAGGATCAGATGCACTGGAATGGGTTCTTGGTTCTCACTACAACTTCTCCGACAGTCTTTTCCTGTCAGGATAAATCCAGAGCAGACTATTGGAAAGTGTCTGTTAAGAACAGGAGGACTAATCCTTGTCAGGGTGAAGTCGCTGAATGTGATTTGGCAGTTTACTTATTCCGGAAAAACGTACGTTTGGTTGGTATACATTTCAAGATAGTTGGCCCTTAAAGCGTTTTGGACTGTGCGTGATTCTAACCGGACCTGGTATTCCTGTTACTAGGCTTAGACAACCTCACGTTCACGAGCTGTGTACACCGAAGAACTGTTGTGTCTGAACAACTTTGTTTACATCTTTTTCCTAGCAGGTCGTTTAGCTGTAGCACCCTTTCAGTGCCTAGGTTCCATGCCACCCGAAGGAGGCAGGAGAGAGAGGAGCAGTCGAGATGCTAAGTGAGACGTTTAGAAAGTGTCCGAGAA
>NW_008751746.1:1008314-1012162 GCF_000715545.1 Opisthorchis viverrini
TGGGATAATGTAGGGTTTTGTTCGGGGACGGAGAACGCTGATACCTAAAACACTAGATGACCGAAACCCTAAAGAATGACAGACAGAGAAAGGAGGAGAGTTCCACTACAGGAGACAGTTCCTGGACACATGTTCAGTACCAGGCAGGAGCTTGAAAAGCGTCACTTCCCCAAACACCAAACGATGCGTGTTTAGCTTGATATGTAGGCTATTTTCTACTGTCACCATCACCATCATCGCCGACAGCAACACCAGATGACAACCCTGATGCAGTGTCAACTTACTGGATAAAGGCTTATCATAATCTCTTTCATAACCGCCTACCAGGTCAGAAGTTGACCACCATTATGCATGCACCAACACGAATTAGGTGACGGAGACAGTACTCCCTTCGGTAACCGATGCATTGCCATGAGAATGCATAGCCTAACGAACGCATCTTTTGCTGCAGGACACATTCTTCAATGGAGGTCTCCGTACTACAACTAATACAAATTCCAAGACAAGCAGAAGGCCCTACAACTTCAAATGCCCGACCCTGGATTGTAAGCGGGGTGCCCAGTAATCGTATTTCCAGAAGCATGATCTTAGACTTTGTGGCTGCAAAGTGCATGCCGGAGGAGGGAACGACTCCTGCCAGTTCATCCAAAAACACATTAAGATTCTACTTCAGATCCAGCAAAAAATAGAGCAGCATCGGATGGTCACGCTCATTGTTCTTCGAAATTTTCGGCCCAGGGGTCAAGACCTCCTTGTTTATTGAAACGGATGTGTCAAGTTCGTCCTCAGTAGTTTGGCTTACAGGGGGTTTCCGGTGACGGGGCGCACGGATCAGATGAAATAATCTTAGGTCATTCCAAGCTTTCTCGGTCTCTTCCATCTCCTTAGCCCTCGTGTCCACCAAGCTTCATGGTCAGCGCGCACGCTCATTTTATTTGATGTCTGATAACTCGTCGGGCAAACCATTTTTGGGGCCGGCGGCAGAAAGTTTGTTAGAATTACGCAGTTCACTATTTTGTTCGATATCCAGTACCCCGGTGGAATGGTGTCATACCCTGAGCACTGTATAAAGATGTGGTAACACAACGTCATCATGAATTTACATCTGATAAAGCAGACTCCAAACGGTTCTAGTAAATTCATCTTACTTCCAGATCTATCAGTCACTCAGTCGCTGAGTTATCTGTCCGCACCCTTTGCGACACAGGTAAGCGAAAGATGGAAGCGACTCCAGAGGAATCCACATGTGTTCCACAACAAGTGACAGTCAGTTATTTTACCGCGTCATCAGCAACGATGACGATTTGATCGGTTTGGCACCCTAGCACGCTGTTGGAGGACACCATGCAACCAGATGAGTTTGGTTATTTTGAAAAGGATAACAGTATAAAAACAGCCTGCAATCAGCACATAGCTGAAGTATTCTATCAATGACCCCAAATCTAATTTGGATTCAGTCGAACTTCTGAAATTGGCGACAAAGGACGCTGCTAAATTGCTGTTTCTTACGAAGGCTCAACAGAACTTCTCTCTTGAGTCCACCAAATGCAATGATGTGATGCAAGGATGTCATCTGTCGCCATTTCTCCTTAACTTTGTAATCGACGTTCGTCTTCAGCTGTCTCTAACACATCGAGATGACTCAGTGGTTGTAGCGCGAATTCACCGGCCAAAAGATGAGTGGTTCGAGCCCCTCTGATTCTCGATTTCCCCTGTCTAGGCTCGAACAACCTAGCAGTATCTTGTGTTTCCTTCGGGTGACATGGCAGCTAAGCACCGAACGGGTGTCACAGTTGAATGATCCTTTGTATCATTACTTAAGTACTCTTGACATCCGAATCGAGTAAACAACCAACCAGAGCAGTAGTTAAGTCAGAGAAAACCGGTGCAATCCGGTCCAGTTTAATTCCTACACCCCACTACTACTGAATACTAATGAATGAAGAAAAACAACCTTGGGTGGCGAAATACCCACCTGAAACATGTTAGACCAATAAATTTCTCCTCGGATCATACCAGAATCTACTGTTTAAGTTAGTGAATTGCTAATCGGTATATCAAGGTCAACCGTGAAGGACCACAGTATACTACGGTCCTATCTATGAAGCCGCTGATGGCGGTGAAACATGAACGCATATACCCCTATGAAGAGAAAAGTAGGCTGTGAAGGATGAGGGAGAGCCCTGTCCAAAAGAACCATCCTACTGCTAGGAGATCGAGTTTGAGCTAACGAGCTCGATATAGCTCACTGGTTAAGGCGCCAGCTTACAGACCGTAAGGTTTGTGGTTTGAACACAAGCTTAGTGTCATGATTTTTGTGTGCTTATTCTTATACTTACCATATATACTCGTACTGAACTTTTGTATGTACATTTCAGCTCATGTGCGCTTGTTCTTAGACAAGTAAAACGTTGCTTATCCTCGAAAACCTGGACCCTGTTCTAACTCGTTCTCGGACACTTTCTAAACGTCTCAATTTACTTGTCTAAGAACACAATGGACCCGCAACTACGACCTCGGTTCTTCGACGCTGACCCAAACTCCGCAGATGCAGCAAAACGCTGGAATCACTGGTTTCGTACCTTCGAAACCTATCTGAAAACCGTCGAATCTTCTAAACCCGACAAACTTGAAACTCTCATCCACTTTGTGGATCCATTAGTATACGATCACATTGCTGATCACACCGACTATGAATCTGCAATCGCCACGTTACGGAAATTATATGTCCGTCCAAAAAATGTCATATATGCACGCTACCTGCTACAGACCTACAAACAGGAGAGTGGACAAGATATCGATCAGTTCGTACAAAAACTGAAATCATTAGCCAAAGACTGTGAGTTTAAATCTGTGTCTGCAACTGAATATCAAGATGAGTGCGTGCGTGATGCTATAATTAATGGCCTGGCGTCCACATCCATCCGCGAGAAGCTTCTAGCACAAAGCGAACTCACTCTGGACCAAACATATCAGCTGGCTAGATCCCTCGAATTGGCTCACAAACAGTCACAGTCATATGTTAGTAACGAACCCATATCTTGCTCTACGATTCCACCCATTTCACAGAATCCCGAACTGCGTGTTGATCCCACCACTGCTGCTGTAAAATCCATTCAGACATGTTATTTCTGCGGTTATGATGCACATCCTCGTCCAAAGTGCCCCGCTCGCGAAGCCGTCTGCAATCTTTGTGGTAAACGCGGTCACTTCCGCCGCGTGTGCCGTTCAAAAAATACCTCCAAGTTCCACACAAGTTGTACAACAAAGCCTACTTTATCGTCATTATTCGTTGCAGCAGCTCCTACCTGCCTGGCGCATGCCATCGCAACTATCGAAGTCAATGGCATCACTCTCCGTGCTCTGGTCGACACAGGGAGTTCTTGCAGTTTCATTAACGCTAAGGTCGTGAAACTGCATAATTGGAAAATTTATCCAACTTTCTCAGTCGTCACAATGGCGTCTACATCCCTATCTTGTCGAACGACTGGTTACGCTTGTGTTTCTGTCCGATACAGAGATACCTCATACAGTGAACTGAAGCTCTTTGTAATGCCAAACCTCTGCACCGACGTTTTACTCGGGCATGACTTTCTAGGTCTACATGGCAAGGTAGAAATTTCATTCGGCGGGGATCGTGATGCGCTCACCATCTGCGGCCTGACGGCTGTAAACGTTGAATCACCATCACTTTTCGCCAACTTGTCTCCAGATTGCAAGTCTGTTGCAACCAAATCAAGAAGGCATCATCCGGATGATGAAAAATTCATTCGCGCCGAAGTTGACCGCTTATTGCAAAAAGGCATCATCAAACCGTCAACGTCTCCCTGGAGAGCGCAGGTTTTGAT
>NW_008751746.1:1013249-1088937 GCF_000715545.1 Opisthorchis viverrini
ACCTCCCCCCCCCCAAAACATCGGTGAACGAAACTGCGGCAGCTACAACCACTGTACGACGAGTACGCGGTTACTACAGCTGACAATGAGATGTTGTTCGGTTACTACAGCTGACAATGATGATGATGTTGTTCTCCGTCGCTGTCGGTAGTTTGGTTTATCCTGGCATCAATAGGAGGCACTGATCCTGTCGATATTCAATATCCATTTGATATTGTCGGAGCGATTGGACACAAACCCTCACACTTCACTCTCTGGTATCCACTTATCCGGAAGAAACGTCCATGGGATATATGGCGTCGTAGTTGAACTGGGCCCCAGAGCTGAACGCGCCTGAATTGGAAAACCCTCACACTTCACTCTCTGGTATCCACTTATCCGGAAGAAACGTCCATGGGATATATGGCGTCGTAGTTGAACTGGGCCCCAGAGCTGAACGCGCTTTGCTGAATTGGACTCTTTGTGCCGTACGATAATCCACTTCAGCTAAGTGCAATCTCCCGACACAGAAAATGGTGCCTGTTTGCAGTGTCGACATGATTTCCAACGGACTTCGGTTGTGACGCTGAGAAGTAGACTTTGTATCGAGAGTTATCCGAAATCACTCACTAACCAAGAAGCGCCGACATTGTGATCCCTGCGGAAAAACACACACAAGTCTGGGCTTCTTAGGAGATTTTCAGCATAAACACTTGCATTGCGCAAACTGGCCTCCAGTGTACATCGACTGTGGACCCAACTAGATCACGTGGCTATCAGTGTTATATCTTGATGTACGGTAGTGCAACTCTGTGTCGGTCCCTTGGCTTCCTGCTCCACCCACTATGGTATAGCAAAAGGCACGGTAGCTGTACACAGCCCTTTATGGAGACAAAGGAAAATCAGTACAACTGTTTATATATAGGGTAGTCACAGAGTGTTCCACAAGGTCGTGCCAGAATGTCCGTGAGGGGGCGAGAACCGTCGAGTCAAGGTGCTTGACTCGGATTGGCTGGCATTCTGACCAATCAGGGCATGCCTACGTCTGGCCCGTGTCCTGCACGTGACACATGCATCCAACTGATGTGATGTTCGGTTATTAGGGACGGCTGGCCCCCGAACAATCAGTCACCGGTTTAGTCTTCCGTTTCTTCTGGGGTACCCAACTTAATTTCGAGGAGACCTGACAATGACTTCCGTTCAGGCCCTCGCAAGTTAGCAAAAGAGCATGCCAACCCACTACCATTAGAGAACTACCATAGCTCACGACCATAGATCTAAGCTAGTTCAAGAAACGGGGACTTTTGCTAACGGAAACAGTCGTCTTCTTTACACAATCGACTGACCAGAGGAAAGCAGCGGTCAGTGAAAAAGATGAGTAAAAACGATGGCTCACCAATCCACCCGCAAAAATGCCGGACAGAGAGGTGTGCCGAACATATCCTGTGGAGATAATGGATGCGGACAAGTGGAATACAAACCCTAATCGCCGTTAGAGGAGGAAATAAAATATGATATATACGTGATGAAACATTAGAAAGCACCAGGTCTGGATATTCTGTATTCAACTGGGCATCCGTATCAGTCCAGATCGTCGAGCCAAACATAATATTTCCATCCGGATTGAGACTTTAATGAGCCTTCATCACATATGGCGTAGGTGTGATAGCTTATTTGTCAGTGGTCGACTTTACAAAGCTGCGGTGCACTGTATATTGTTGTACGAGTCAAAAATTTGGCCGCTGCGCACTGATGATTTCAAAATCGTTCACCGTTTGATCATCGATGTCATAGGCGCATGTCCGACTCTGATGGTACATCTGCTGAAGTACATCAAGTGGTTTTCAGCAGAAATAGCTCGCCCGAGATATATAAACTGGTCACATTCCACGGGTTGCGCTGGTTTAGTCAGGTTCACTGTATGCCACTGACATCTTCGGAGTGCCGTTTATGCGCAACCACGCGAAGGCTGGAAACGAGCCAGGGCAGGTCAAAAGCTACTTGGTAGCGAAGTATGAAAGCCATTACCAGCAAACTCAGCTGGATCCTTGACNCAGGTCAAAAGCTACTTGGTAGCGAAGTATGAAAGCCATTACCAGCAAACTCAGCTGTATCGATCCTTGACGTCTCCCTGGGTGAGGACTCAGAAACGGGTCACATCAATTGTTAGACATTGACAGATATGGCCCGGTCACGCACTCAGTGGCGCGTATGCATGCTAGCTGTTGCGTTCAGTACATAACTTCCACTCCCTTCCCCTATCTCCCGAATGAAAAGTTCAATGATATCGGTGTACTGACGCATCGGTTGTAGAAGTTACCGATTCCAGTGCGTAGCTATCTCCCTCACCTACCCAAATAATCGATGAACGAATATGTAGCAACTCTCCACTGTATGATAAACACTCACCTTTTTGAGCTGAAAGTGACAGTCGTGCTCCGTTCCTGACGTTTTATACCTCGAAGTTGAAAGAGGGTGACGGTCTTCTATTGACCACCTTTACAAACCTATTACCACTCGAGTGGGGACGCCGGAGCTATACGAGCTAGTGGTAGTGACCCTGACAGTTATGGCTGCCACTTGGCAAATGGTGGTCGTGCATCAAAACCAACCATGACCTACACAACGAACAATACTCTCATGCCACATCGGCCGTCGCGTGGTGCCATCAGCCGGGTCGCCTTATCTGCTGCATACAGCAGGGCGGGTAAGCGAAAACATGCTACTGCTGGCGCCTCCCTTCTTACACTTTCACGTTTTCCGTCTCCCACCCTCCCCCGCCCAAATTTGAATACTTTATCCGCAGGTCCCAGCTCTAGGACTGACCGTTTTGCTCGCCCTGCATCACACTCAGCTGCAGCTTCTGCACGTCCGAGTTCAGTTACAACCCTAAACACTTCGAAGTCTGTTTTCAAACCCCGAAAGCCTGTCTACTTAGCCACTTCCAATGTTCGCACACTGAAGCAAGCAGGTCAGCAGGTGGCTCTTGCGCGTACGCTGGATTCCCTCTGTATTGATATATGTTGTCTGTCAGAAACAAGGACGCAGGACGCAAGTACTGTAATCGAACTGACTGCCCCCCTCGCTCTCTTCCAGGTTCCGATTAGTTGTGTTGGCCATTTTAACCTCGTCGATTCCTGCTTCTGCAGGCACTTTCTTTCTCTGAAGTTGCTTCAGAGACAAACAGGAAGTCTATTCCGCACGGATATGAATCTTCTTAATTGGGGAACACGCGTTCGGGTGAAAATTGAGGTTACTGGTAGTATATTCACAGCAAATTAATGTTTCTTGGTGAGGAGAGAACCAAGTGGGGACCAAGTGAGAAGAATTAAGTAGGCTAATCTACCTGTGGCTAATACTTACTGTTTTCCATTTGGATATCAAGCCTCCTAGAGAGGTTCACCTTATTGGTAAGATCAAGAAAGTTGGCCTTCTCTGTAGCAAAACCAAAATCGCCTCCATAAATGAATACGTACCTTCTACCCTCTGAATAACCTGTTTGTTCTCTTTGCCTTTGCTTCATTCCAACAGTTTGAAGAAAGTTTGCAGAAATATCTCCCGAAGTCAGATCGCGAAGTGATCTCGGTGCTTCGACGCAAGTATCAGCGTACAAATACAGAGTTCCGTCATTCGAAACGATGCAGATCCGTACTTCACCAGTGCCTTCAGCGTATTGCTGCTCGCCCGACACGAGTCTACATGATTTTAAACGATCTCAAGACGACCTTCAAGCTTCAGACCACCGGAATTTCTCTGAACATCTCCAAGAAGCCTTCCAAGTCGCCACCCAATCTTCCGCAATCGAGCGGGCCAAATTCAACGGGTAAGTGTAAGAGATCCATTGTTCCCGATTTTGAAATCTGGTCATGTATACTAAGGCTTAATACGCCTACATTTACAAAGTGAGTCGGTTGAAAATGAACCCTCCAATTGGGTTTGGAGCTCTGCGGAGTGACGTAAGTCAGGAATCGTCCTGCCACACTATTAACGAATTCCTGTCTAGGCTTGGGAACCTGGCAGTATTCCAGCTCTCATGTTTCCCGAATTAGTGACATTTCTTTTGTACCGCCGGAGGATTTGTGCGGTTTATAACCAAGGGATAGATTTGTTGCGGCCGGTTTTACCAGAATGTTCGGAATTTATCATCATGAAATCATAGTAGCCATTTGATCCGAAATTGTGTAGCTGGGTGGAGAAGAGCAAAAGAGTAAAGACAGCTTTATTATAAAAACTTCACGGTCCTAGCCCGTGGACCATACTACAGTTCAATCGGTCTAGATTGAAAGGAATGGTAGAGTTACCACAATTCACATGATTCCACTGGTTCAAATCTGACAATACTCTCATCTCAAGAGGCCACTGACGTGGTTTGGTTGAAGACCGATTGTTCGCACGGATTCACCCTAACAAATGGTCGATTATTTTTGAATGGTAGTGAATCCATCGGCTGAATTTATGCTTCTCTTTGAAATTTTTCACCCTTTACTTGAGGCGGATAGGAAAAACGGAGATTTGTGAGTTTACTCAAAATAGAACACGATAACAATTACAGTCGAGTGAAAGTCGAATCTAGGGTTTCGTGCATCAATTATTTAGCTGCGCGCGGTTGGGTTATGTCTATCGCGGGAAAGATATCCGGCCAATGTACAAGTGCAAACCGCTTTAGAAGTCAACAACTGTTGAGTTGACTGCTCCTGGCTCATCTTCAGTTTCTTCAATTTCCGTGTAGTATTGGAAGATGAGAGTGCCAGTCTGTCCTAACTCGGTTTGCAAATGGACTGCACAACTATCCTTTGCTTGATCACACCATTTAAGTGAACAGGACCAAGCCTCTAAATTGTTTTGAGTCCTTCATCCATGGTTTCCTGTCTGTTTTTTACCATACAATGATTCGATCCATGCTGAAGGTTTCGAACGCCCCCCAAATGCGAACATCGCACATTGTCATTATCCTCTATCGTTCTCTTGCTTTCTCTACTTTTCCGTAAATGGCTCGTTTACAAGCGAGAATCCTCAACTGCGTAATACTCGTATCTTTTGTCCCGATTGGAAACGTCCTATTTTCCGTGATTATCACACCATTTCCTCAGGTGTCTCAGCTATGGCCTTGCTCGGGGCTGAGATCTATGCCAAAGGTTTCCCAAGATTCACCTAGTCGCTTGCCTTGCACAGCAATTTATGTTAATTTCTTGTGCCACGTGGATTCTGTACGTTTCCGGAAAGTCATTTACATTCCCACTGTGCTGTTTCTTGTGCCAGGAACGTTGGCATTCCACCATTGAATTACGTATTGAGCATGAAGGCTCAGTCATGCTGCGAGAGGTTCCTAGTTCATTGTAGAAACTGACCACCGAGCTCGATGCGTGGGGCTGTGGACACGCATCCGCCACTGCCACCCGTGGCCTTACGAAATTCCGTTTGGACAATGTTGTCCAGTCGCGCAATTGTTCAACACACTCATTGGAGAAACTCAACGAACCTGGATGGAACATCGGTACCACCCCACCACCAACAACAACAACAACAGAAATCCGGCGTAAGGTATCATTTATCCGATGCGATAAGACAGAATGATCTGCAGAACGGTTTCCATCGTACATCTTTCAAAAAGAGGAGTGAACCTCAGGCGAATAGTCTAACTACTTTACCACTGATTATTTGAGATGAAAACTAGATGCCTGTTGAATGGGCCTTTTCGGACTTGATTGCAGTTTTCAACAAGGGGCACAAGAACATGCGAACATAAGCATATTAACCGTAGCAATCAGGGTGTTCTCTAGAATTGCTTTTTTCGCAGTGTGCTTGAATGATAAGGGGGAGATCTGTGAGAATCTGTGAGAATCAAGCTGAGTTTTGCCCAGACCGAGAATCGCTAACCATACTTACAGACAGGCACCAGACACTCAAACGCCCAATGATAGTCATTTTTCGTGATCTGTGGGTCTCTTTTGTGCTTTGTGGACCATCGGAAACCAGGGCGGATCAGAATTGTCCAGAAGTGCCAAGAATTGATCATAGTCGCCCATTATGAGAGCACTGTATTCAAACTCCTATGGTGCATCAAGCTGTTGCCTGATTTCACCATGTTCATTGGTGTAAGACAAGGTTGTCTTCTCAGCAGTTCTCTTCAGCGTTGTTATTTATGTGATGCTTAAAATTATTCTGTTTTTTTTTCCTGAAACATATATAGAAATGCTCCCGGGACGTTCGCTCACAGCACTGAGTGTGCGGCGGTGCGGCTCGTCTTACCTTATGGTTCAGAAACGTGACGTACGCAGAGGGATGTAGAAAACTCCTAATACTTTGTCTTTGTTGTCCCCGAAGCATTGAACGGTTATTGTGGGAACATTAGGTAATTAAAACTAGGATACGCCCGCTTATTTAGAAAGATACTTTGTCTTTGTTGTCCCCGAAGCATTGAACGGTTATGGTGGGAACATTAGGTTAATAAAACTAGGATACGCCAGCTTATTTTAGAAAGAAGGAACTTTTCTGCGATGAATGAGCTACTCACGCCATGAGTTACTCTGGAGGAGACCGAGTGATGAATAGTCGGGGACCTGGTAGCAGTCTGAAAAATCTAATCAATAAACTCAGTCAGGTTGATAGCTGCCTCCTCTGTGGACGGTGACTCCGGGACTAAACTCATCAATATTTACTGATACTGGCAAACAGGGCTCAATCACGCAGTCAGTGGAGGTCGTACCTCATAGCTATTGCCCTCAGTGCGTAGCCGCACCGTTTTCTAGTTTACCGGACCGATCCAGCGATAAACAAATATGCGGTCTTCTCCACCACCTGGCTGTAGCTCCTCTTTTCTCCAGTTTTTCTGTAACCATTACCGTAGCTACTGGAATCCACGTATCCCCAGTTCATTGCTGTGCTAAACTGAACCATGTTTAAGGTGCTGCACGGAAAGAGCGGCATCGATTGGGTTCTAAACAGCCATGTCTCCAGTGTCTCTCTACTCCGGCAATCAAACTTTGTTGTTTTTAATTAAGAGATGTCTCGAGCGTACTGAATAATCAACAACCAGAGCGTGCAGACTGTGATTTACTTGCGGTGAATCTGAATCTTTCAATGCAATTAGTCATAGAACTAGGTAATTGTACTGTTTTCTATGAAGTACAGTCTCTTCGGAGACATTATTGAGGTGGCATCACTGCATATACATTTAATATATTTAACATATATATAATATGCATATAATCTACGTATATGTGGTACAGTACAAAAACATTACTTTTACACTAAAATCTAGAGGTTATGTACCGGCGTGAACGAATCCTGTTCATAAACCCGACCGAAACCCTCCTCGGTACAACCAGATGTGTTTCGAAGGTAGTCCCAGGATTTAGAAGCATAAGCAAGAGATTCATTTGGGTTCCAGCTGAGTCTTCTGTCAAAACCAAGTTGGTATGCAAATGAGTGTATTTCGCGAATCCAAGGATCCTGTGAGCTGGATTGGAGCATTTGATACTCATCATTCGAAATACTCTTGGAGTAGTACGCTTGACTCTTGTATTCTACTTTGAGAAGAGGGGATGGTCAAATTTGGCACGGTCGCACTCAAATAAATGGCCACAAGATGGCCTTATAATTATTTCGGATTAGCCGACCGAGGATGTACTGCAGCTGATCGATTGGTTTGGTGCACACGTCAACAAGGGGATTTGTCTGATGTATCGCGTGTGTGGGTTAGGTGCGATCTCCATGACGACCGTGATTACATCGTCAGACTGATGTTCCCACAGTGTAAGAATTTCTTCCTTGTCTCTGAAACGTGCAAATCATTGGGACTGCCAGGTAGCCGATTTGAAAGCGTCCGTATGGGGCTCCAATCCAAGGGTATTCCACGATTTCACCCTCTCGGTTACCCAACTATGTTCATTAAAACAGGCTGCTTTCCGTGAAAGCAATGTCATTTAAAGGTTCATTTCATTCTGTTTCTACATTTTTCTGAAAAATCAGCGTGTGTTTTTGTGTACTGCACGAATTACTTATTTTGCTCCTTTAACTTTCCTTATGGTATAAGATTTGGACGCTAGTGACAACAAACTAGCTTCCCCTGTGCTTCTCCAAACATTTGAGGGGCCCTCTCAAACATGTGTTCCCACTTCGTTGAACAATACGACATCCGCCGATCATCTTGAGGATGATGACGTCATCATTTTGGATGAACCACCTCCTGCAGAGACTGCTCACAAGTCTCACTCTCCTCCTGTGCAGTCAGCTGTCCCCTCCACAAGTAGTCATCCCGACTCCCCAAGACAGCCTTGCTCACAGGCGACCTTGGACACCTCCAGACGTTCAGTCGTAGAACGGTTGGAGCATTTATTATCCGTGAGTTGAGTTGAACTATGTATAGCGCGTCGGTTCGCGCCTTTTTCTATTATGCACTCCAGTTGTCATTTTTGTAGCCTACCGAACCGTTTTGCCTCAGCCAATTTGTAGGAACGCTGTCTCTTTAAGACATGTCTGATAATTTTTGTTCCTATCTCTTATTACCTTGCTCTCTGAATTAAGTCAGGCTTCGAATATTTTCCACAACAAGTACTTCGTCTTTAAGGAACTCTTCTGAGGGGTAAATTTCCGTACTGGTGGAAGGTTATTAGGTAGGTTCCAGTCAGCATCGTTCAGCTGTAGCACCCTTTCGGTGCCTAACTGCCATACCACCAGAAGGTTGCACGAGGGCTGGGATACTGCCAGGTTGCCCAAGCCTAGACCGGGGAGTAGTCGAGAGACGCAGGTCGGGTGTGAACCACGGACCTTGCGGTCAGTAAATTCGCGCTCTAACCACTTCGGCCATCTCGCCTCCGCATAGTACATATGTATGTGAAGGTGTTGTACAAATCGGGGGAAAAGTTACCTGAGACGTAATAGCAAAACGACACTGACATGCTAAGCGATGATATGAGGCTGGCCACAGCGGGTGTTCGCATCTTGTGGCGGGGATTTTGCAGAAATTGTAAGATCTTGGTTTAAAATCGGCAATCGCGCTGGAGATGAAGGCAAGACAAAAAACTGAGGCATGTTCACATCTCAGTGAATGTGGGGCACGTAGAGTACATCGCACCCATGATGAATGTAGTTGTCTTGTAGTAACACGGATCAAGTGAATCGTGGCATGATATGTGCGGCCCCTACAACCCTGCACATAAGTCGGATCTCGACATCTAATGGTAGCGAAGTCCCCACTGCTCCGAACAGATGAAGATCCCAGAAATCCTGTGGGCTTTCTGTCTGAAAAGTCTTCAATACAGTAGCCACTTAACATCAGATCGTGTGGCATAAGCAGCGTGACTGATATGTCGTGATAGAATGGCAGTTTTTAGAGAGCCGGTTCGTACGATGCGCACAACAGGCTTATCAACAAGGAAGAAACAGCTGTCCGGCCCTTATCGGTCTTCTGGCGTTGATCGACTTTACCTGCAGCATAAGTTCTCCACTCCTAGTATGTGCTTAGTCAGCTTCTCACATCGTGTCAGTGGGAATAGAAATAAGCCCTAAAAACACCCAAGCGAATTTATGGCCGATAGCAATTGCCAGGAACCAAATGTTTAAAGAAGATATTTCGTGAACTTTGCTTGTTATTTACACATGTCCGTGGCAAGTTAGAGCACTCTTTTCATTGGTAACGGCTTTCTATTGGCTCTCGGTTGTCCTATTTTCCCCATCGTTTACAAGCGTCTCAGCAAGGCAATTCGAGCACTAGAAGAGGAGGAATTGGATATGGACGCTCTGGAATCCAGCAACTCTCCATACTTAAAATTGGACGGCCTAAAGCGCCGCTACTTGCAGGTCTGGCATCGCCTATGTGACGCTCGAAGGATGGCTCGCATATCGGGTCGGATTGTGCGTCGTCGATTCACATATGCAGGTTAATAAAATTCGGACTGTATTCCCACTTTTCGCTACCGATTTTCTGGTCTTTTCCGATCGCACCAAGCTTGTCTCTGTGTAATACGTAGTTTGATTCACTTATGTTTACGCCGTGATACTCTCAGATGGCCTATTGCTGTAGGTCGTCGCTGGCGGATGCTATTTAGCAATTTTTCCGCTGTTATGCACGGTATGAAATAACTAATGATCCGACTTCCCCTCTAAACTGCCGTCTTTAATTTGACCAGACCGACCATCAATGACAGTCGGCGAGCTTTCCGATAGATGCGCATGGGACGTCTCGGTTGGGTCTAACAGACCCAATAGCTAGATGCGCATTTGAGTTTCTCCTTCTGCCTTCCACTGACATGCATTTCATGCTTCTCAAACTCCGTGTTTGGTCCTTACATGTATCTTCCACTTTTCTTTTATTTCGGTATTTAGACGAACTTTTTTCACTCGTTACTCGTGCTTCAAATGCGGATTTCTTTTTCACTCACTTGGAATTTTTTGCGGAAATTGTAGAATTTGTATCTGTTGCACAATTTTCAGCCTGGGTGGTTATTCTTATCATCGTCTGCATTTGAACTTCATTCATTGTCGGATAGCATGGCTAACACGGGCTATTTGAGTAACCTCAAATTTAGCCCACCAACTCCCATGTTATCCTCATACTGGCTACACCATTCATCAGGGAATAGCAAGACCGTAGATTGAGGCGATTTTTATTGTGACAGGTTCACCGTTCTTCAGCGCTATTTATGCATGAGTCCCCTCCAAGGTCGTGTTAGATTCCTTTGGGGGGGGGGGTGTTAAGTGTCAAGCTCAAATGTCTAGTCCTGACTGGCCCTTTATTCAATGAGTCAACCATTCTGGGTCGTATTTGTCCCATCGTACATTCAGTCGTTTAGTCGACGTGATGTTTAGTTACTTCGCGTGATTGACCTTCGAATTCAGATGTAATCGCTATAATGTTTCCAGCCTGTACGTTTCTCAGATTTTCTCCCTTAGTTCAGTGGAATCCAAGCTATGTCGATAAAGTTTACTTCCCAGTTTGTCTCATGAACGCCGAACGTCTCTCCAGGCTCTTCAGCGTGCCACTAAAGCATTGCGTACAGGCACATTCATCCATCTTGAACGGCAATGCATGAACTAAGCATGTAGTTTAGGTTTTCGTGCGTGTGTCAAAAAAGAATGTCTTCCTATTCCTGTTGCCTTTGGTCGACATTGGAGAGACATTGTGTTTGCATTCACGTCGCTAGCATCTGAACAGGTGATATCCCTGCCCGTGTAGCCTCGTTTCAAAAGTAATCATACTGTGATTTATTAAGCATAGTACCATCTTAAACATGCGACGGCCTTTGTGCACCACATTCAGCCAAAGAATATTTCAATGAGAGATTCAACGGATTCAGTTTGATGTCCGGTTAAAATGAGTGTAAATGAGCGTAAGTCACCAGTCATGACAATTTGACCTTCAAGTTGTTGACAACACCTCGGTAACTTCGCTTGATTGGGGACCTCAAGAAGGGTGAAACCCGTCGTTGTGAACAGTGTTCGGTCTAGGTGTAAGTTAGGTGTGTACCCCACACGATGCACTAGCCATCTTGGCAGATATTTTCTAACCGAATTTGTTTGCCCGAATGATCAGCTCCCGTGTACAGCCACTTAGTAGATGTTTGTATTGCATCCACCACGATCGTAAAGACTGAAAAATGACATCCGGATTAATTACGGATGCATGGCTAGTGCAGTTGGCCCCGTTGTTGCTTGTTCGGGTATGAAACGGAGAAAAACTACAATTTGTGTGCGACTGACTCACCACTCACATTTCCGTTTGTTCAGGGTGATGATCACGCTTAGCAATGGTAGCTTTATGATACTGAACTCGTTTTCTTATTTTTCCAATGACCTTGAAGTAGGTCAGTTTGTAACGTCTCGGAGCATTAATTCCGATGACCGGGGATCAAAAAGCGAGGTGAAATCTCTTTAGTCGAAGCCTAGTAAGGGAGGCAACACATGTAACCGATTTTCACTTAGAAAACAGTCAAAATGACATGCGTAACATTCCAATATTCTATGGACTATTCTCTTCCGGTTCGGTATGCACTTTGCTGTCAAGGATGCTACGGTCCACCACAATATGAAGCACTGCAGAATTTGCGGCTATTGTTCAGGGCTCAGTGTTCGTCGCTGTGGTAGATATGAATTCCCTAGTCCATTCAGTACAGGATCAGCTGACCAGTCCGACACAGCCTAATACGCCAGAGCGCTGTGTGCGAATCCTCGCGTCACTGCAGGCTCCCGACAAACAGTCTTTGCCTCCTCAAATGTGTGCTACTAATCAAATTTACTAGGAGTTAAAATTAATTACAAAACTTACCCGAACAGCATCTTTCGGCTGTATCGCCAATCGATGTTACCTACTGGATGTCAACTCTACTTTTAGAACTTTTTTCTCCCATTAGCTGACACTCCGGTTGCTCAAGTTGCTTCTGATATTCTTACTGTCCCTGTTCCGTTTTTTTCCTGGACGTGCGATGTTGTTGCACTATCCTTCTTAACCCATCTTTCAACATTTGTCTCCTCCCGCACTTCATCAGGATGTAAATACCCAAGTGTTAATTCTCGTATTGAATACCTGGTGAACGACAGGAGAAAATTCCCAGACTACACTGATATACGGCGAATAGTGTCGAGCGTAAATCGCGATGAAAACTTGGAACTGGGGTAAGTTCACTTGTTCTGGTATGCTCTCTCTTGTAATTACCTTTGAAAAGCAGCAATTTCCTTGATATCCCCATGAATTCCATCTTCACGGATGATTATCTGTCACCCAAAATCCCGCGTGCTAATGTGATACCATGTGCTACCTTATACCGAGACCAATGTTGTTCCCTGTGTCTGCTTCAGAATGGCGCCAACCGCTGTAGCGACAACGAGTGATTTAGTAGAAGGGTGTTGAAGAGAATACGAAGAATTTGAGTGTAGTTGGTATTGCACGCCTTCCGGTATTGGGTCCCCGTGACCCCGCCTGTGCTTGACTAGAGACATTGCAAAGAATGGTGGCTGATCGATGTCAGTGACATCCGTGCTGTCAGTTTCTTTCCAAATTGTCCGACCAAGCACTTGGAGGCACATGAGAGTGATTGCCATCACCAGATCCCCCGCCTCGCCCGCTGCTTAGGTTTTAAGTATAATTAGATAAACTTTTTTGTTGTACGGAATTGGAACATCTGTAAAATAAAAAGTCGTTCAGCTGTGTCCCCATTACGGTACCTAGCTGCTATGCGAAAGCAAGGAGGCACGAGGGCTGGAATACTATCAGGTTGCCCATATTAGACAGGAGTAGTCGAGATGCTGAAGTTGGGTTCGAACCATAGACATTCCCATCAGGAAATTTGTGTCCTAACCAATCAACTTTCCTGAGGTCATTCGTGACGACCTTTCGATTCGTAAGCTGGCACCTTAACCGCGGAGCTCTCTCTCGAGCCCGAAGCATCAGCGTCAACATTGATGTTGTTGTCTCTGATGGTGGTCATTTTCTTACTTGCCGATTGGTATGATCTGCTGTATACTCCATATTTATTTTATAGTTTTATAGTTTTTTTATTTTATAGTTCCTCTGAAACCGTTTGTCGTTGTCTGGCAAACCAAGTTTGAAGTGTAATGTAATGTGCCGCTTCATGCTTACCGAAGTTTCGCAGAACGATGCGACCCTAAGTTAGCTGGTAATGCGCTATCTTGAGGGCCCCGCTGTGAACCAATATGTACAGTGTAGCAACACCTTTATACACTTCTATACAAACTCCAATGTGTAGGGTCCCTACTATTGCCTTCGTTGCTCTTGCACTCGTATCTTCCTTTGTAACCGGTGCTACTGTTGTCTTCGGTGCGCTAGTAAGTGAATTTGGCAGGGAAGAACTTCTTAACTTTCCTTATTATTTTTTGTAGCTCCTCCGCTGTAAGCGATTTGGCCCGTGAGGTATTCATTGATGTGGGACACCTGCTCAAACGTCGACGACAAGATGATCTGCGCCAAGATCTGGGATGTCACCTCACGGACGACTTGCAGTGAGTTCGCCTGAGTACTGTGTTACGATAACTTAATCCGCCCTGCAAAGTGGAGTCGAGTTCCCCAGTTCCCATGTGTTGGAATTAACCTGTTTATGTTGCTGCGGTAGATGAACCACCATGTGGCAGTCGAGTCAGCCCATGGAAAGCATAATTTAACCAACTCTACTGTATAATACCTATTAGTTGACGCTTTTCCCGAGCAATTACAACCTTCTATGAGTTGTCCAACAGCTGCAATCTTACACAATGTGGTTATTTTTCCGTTTTGCGTGTAATCCGCCCATAGACATTGTAGCCTCTTCAAAAATCCACAACCATTCCTTTGTTGATCTCTCTGTTCCCTACATACTTTGCTGCCATGTTTGTAGTTCATTTGATCCGTGATCTTCTCTCGAACAGGGAAGAAGATGATCCGACCTACTACGACTCTACTCTACGACGCCAGTTGGCACACAACAAGACAGTTGGCGAGCTTCGACTTAATGCTGTAAGTTTGTGCACCACAGAAGCCGTGTTTTCACATCGACTAACTTCCTATCGAAAGTGTTGAACGGGCCACTCATAATCGCAAATAGCTCTCATCATTCTGTTTTACGACGAGCGGAACTTACAGCCTTATGAGACCTATCCAATGGTACCAGTGAAAAAAAAATTCATTTCCAGTCGAATTTCTTTGTACCAGCCCATGTTGTGTGCTAAACCGGCACTAGCTATCCCTGCAGGGCATCGCATCATCTTCCGTGGACGTGTTTTGGACAATTCCAAACACCAAGCTGGAAACCCCGTGCACCCTCACGCGACTGTTGGAGCATTTTCTCTTCGTGCATTTTACGTCACTGTATGGTTAGTCGGCTGGCAGCAGAATTGGTTGCGTTTTTTGGTTAGGCGTACCTTTTGGTCGGTGTTCAGCTAAGGGAAATATACACCTTGGGACCAAGTAATGTGACCACCTCTTTCGACTCCACCATTAAGTCGATTCCTCGCCAGTGTGCGTAATACACAGTATTTGGCCATTTCGGTGGAGTATTTTCCTATTTTTTTTCTAAAAACCTCTCGAGAGTTAGACAGTCGGCGAAGGCAGAGAGCATTCTCCAATGCAGAAGCTTCCTTCATAAAAAGAGTGGATGACTTTCTTGTGCATCAGGTTGGGATTAATCGCGGAGCTACGCTGTCAAACTAATGAATATGGATGATTACATTTCTGTGTTCATTTTCCTAAAAAAGTAGTATCTTACTTCCTCTGGAACCAGCCGCAATTTTGGACCGCTCGGGGTTGATTGAGCCTCACTTTTCACGTCATCCGCATCCAACGGATTGTATCCTTTTCTTGGTTGTCCCTAATTTTTTTAATTGATTGAGCTTACTGGTCACCAATTACAGTTTTCTATCCTTACGTGGTCGCCCGCTATGGCCGTTGAGTGACTTATTGGTGAGCTGATGGGAAATTTGCGGTGTCTTTCCAACAGTCTGACAGCACTAGTCCAACTTCTTATCACGGGTTAGTATCAACTGACGGAAATCTTTGGTCATCTACCCGATCAGTTTGAAATGTGAATCGGAATTGTTGAACATTGTCTTCATATGCGTTCTCACCCTGACTGCTTCTAAAGCATATCCTCTTGTTTAGGATAAACACGCGCCTCATACCGGTTACCAATAGGCGTTTTGTTCCAAATTTACGAAGCTCCTGACACTTTGCTTACTTTCCGTTTTGTTTATTTCGCTTAGGTCTTCGACAAATATGTTCAATTACAAAATGCCACCACACCGCCGTTGGTGAATGAGGATACAGGCGGTGTGGATGGTAGTGACCGCAAATCCTCGTGTAAATCAACAGAAGTTTCTCGTATAATTTCGACCAATGACGATCACTCGGACTCGGATGACAGTGATGTAAGCCGCAAAGTAGACGAACCCCCAAAGTCCATCTCCTACGAAGTCTTGTCCCTTAGTTCAGAATCTGACACGGATTGTTCTAAGCTAACTTCTGTCCGACCTGATCAGTCAACTTCGGGTACTACCCCCAAACAGCAGCCTGCTTCCCCAATCATCAACCTCACTGAGGATGATAGTAGTACACCGTCTGATCACTCCGAAGGTATGGCGATTGTTCCAGTTGTGTTGTCTGCTCCACCAACTTCGGATCACAGTATTTTACCCGCTCAGTCGAACCTGCACAACCACACTAGGCGAACGAACTTCTCAATGTTCAACCCCTGTCAGCAATTTTTCCATCCATCAGTTCCAATGATTCATCAAACCCAACATGCTAGTCAAACAGTCACACTAACTCGTCAGTTTGGATGTAACGGATTAGGGTCGATGTTGAGCACAACTCAGTTAGCCACAACCAAGATGGTGTGCCATCAGCTACTTCCCACTCCAAGATCACAATCATTTTTCCCCATTTCAACTAACAATTTCTCCTCTAGGCCCTCTCGCGGTCGACTGGTGCCCACTACACACCCACGCAACAGGTCATTTTCAACATTCAGCACATCATCTGGTGACCGCGTGAATCGTAATGGCCCACCGCCCAATCCACCTGTCGCATCGGACACAGAGACGATTGTGCTCGATTGATTAGAGAACCATCTCTCTCCACCTTTATCTCTGTACTCCCCACATGATATTCTCATGCGAAATAGTTCTGTAAATTTCGCAACACGATGTTTGCCTCTGTGACTTTTCCGAACTGCAGGACTTGACATCACTATGTTTCGCTTGCGATTGGAAGTCCACACCGTTCGGTTTGCTCCCTTATCTCGCATACGTTTCAACCCTATATCCAACCAGTCGTTCGCATTAGAAGCAAGCAGTTTGTGGACCCATCAGTTTACATCCCTTTTTATGCCATCTCTTTGCGGAGTAAATTGCGAGTACAATATTTTTGGTACCATTGCGGGAACATTAAAAAAACTACACCGGAAGAACTACATCTCTTTCTGCATCGGTTTAACTCAGGGAGTCGACTTTGACACGCTGACACCTTAAAAGATCTGGACACCCAAGGGCATAACAGAGAGACTCCCTGATCCAGCAGTTGATTGATGTTCTTGATGAGTTCGGTTTTCTCATACTGGCAAAATGAATGCAGTCTTCACTCATCCATGTGAAGCCTGATTGTATCCTTGAAAGCGATGAAACAAGACGGTAATTTTAGACAAGAAAAGATACCCTGAAAGAAAGACAATATATTCGGTGATTTTTTCGTCCAGTTACGTCCTAGTTTGGGTTCCGAAAGTTGGGGACTACTCTACCGTGTGCTATGCTTTTGGCAATTAGGATTTTCAGCTTGTGTGGCATTCAGGGCTTCTGTGGTTAACACATACCTGCTATAATGAATTAGGTTATATATGTGGTTGACATTCAATACGGATCTATATACCAATGCTGTTTGAACTACTGAAGTCCTGTGCATGTTTATCACACCACGTGATTCGTAAACCAAAAGGATTTAGATGGGCCCTCGAATATCCTTTGGGAACCATCAGCTGGGTTCAGCATGAGTGCGTTACAGCGAACATTAGCACCATATTGAAGAATGGGGCATCGATGCCCTCCGTCATTTTCTGTAGCATTCAGTACAACATTGTAGTCATTTTCACTGATCAAACCATTTCTGTAGTCATGGATGTATAGGCAACATGATTGCAGTGGGGGCATAATTTCGTTGTTTGAAAATGCAGGAAACTTACTCTTCGTGTCTGATACGGTTTTGGACTCCGCAATGTCCCAATTCTCTCATGCAGATGCTGTGTTAGATATGGTCGTTGTTTTGTTAGCTGAGTTGGGCAGTTTAGTTGTGGACGTTTCGTTACTAACCGAATTGATATTACCCGTGCGTGGTGATTTGGCTTATTCTTGTTGACGCGAGTGAGGAGGTGGCCTTGATTATGACTGGTCGTTTGGATTGTTGGTCTCGAACATAACCACAAGTGCAGAACTGTTTAACTTCTACCGCCAGCTTATCGTACGCTGATGATTCCACCTCGGTTGGTGACGAAGTGTTTTCAAGCAGATTGCCCAGCTCAGCGAACAGAACAGCGATTATCTATACAAACACGAACACTCCTCTTGGTAGGTTTCGCTTGGATCGTTTCAGTGTCGAGACACGCGGAGTTCAAGAACGCACCATATTTTTGTTAGCTGCCTCGGCCCAGCGCTAGACTTTCCTGCGATCCAAGACCGAAGCCAGTTTTTCTCTAACTCATCGAATTCCGTCGAAAGCAGCACATGTGTGAAGTTAAGCGAAACCTACGAATCCAGTTCGGACATTCGACTACCAGTCGTGGGTCAGTATTTAGTGTTGGTGATCTGTGATTCGCATCTGCAAAACATTTGGAATGTACGTCTGATCAACTACTAAAGCAAAACTATCACACCAAACCCGTTTTGCTGAAAGCAATTACGTGCATGCCCGGGCAAGTAGTTCAACATGCCCAAAGTGCTGACGGTATCACTTGAGGTCGTTGTGAACAGGTGGTGCTCATATGGAGCGCCCGTCCACACAAGACTCTTCCCGCTTAATATGGGTCATTCCTTTTTTAAACATTGAAAATCGGGTGGGAATCATACGGTAATGATCCGCGAAAACCAAGTTGGGTTCCGTCCTGCAAGAGGTTGCATCGATCATATCCTCACCCTCCGACAGATTCTGGAACAGCGACACTGCTTCCAGCAACCAACAATGGTTGTTTTTCTTGATCTGAAAGCTGCCTTTGACTCTGTGGACCGCCAAGCACTATGGCAGTGTCTGTGGAGCAAAGGTGTCCCCCATAAATTCTTGACCCTCATTTAGGCGCTGTACGCCAACTCCTGCGGCCGTGTAAGGGTCTACGGGAAGCTCTCTCCTGAGTTCACCACATCCAGTGGTGTCCGACAGGGTTGTCCTCTTTCACTTTTCCTCTTCAACTTCGTCATTGATACGATCATGGAAGACTCACTATCAGCCTCTAATGCCTGTGGGGTCGAAGTGCTCCATGAGCGTCTGTTCATAGATATCCAGTATGCAGACGATATAGCTCTTCTTAGATCTGACACCGTGATGATGCAAACAATACTAAATAATCTAAATAATTCTGCCTCACGGTTTGGCATGCGCTTCACACCGGCAAAGTATTGAGTGCTACTGCAAATCTGGGTGGGCTCGAACCCTAGTCTCATGTTTGCGGATGAGGCGATTGAGGTAGTAGACAAATCCGTTTACCTGGGTAGCTGTATCAGTCCCAGTAGTCCGGCGAAAGATGATATTTCCATCCGAATTGGGAAAGCCAGGGCAGCTTTTGTGAACTTGCGTCACCTGTGGCGTAGACGTGACATCAGCTTATCCGTCAAGGCTCGAGTTTACAATGTTGCGGTGCGCTCCATACTACTATACGGGTCAGAAACATGGGCCTTGCGCACTGAGGACGTCAAAAGACTTTCAGTGTTCGATGTCGGAGCATTGCCCGAGTCGGGTGGGAACACCAGAGAAGCAATCCTGAAGTACGTCGACTGGTATTCACTATTCGATAGATGAACTGATCACACTGCATAGGTTGCGCTGGCTTGGCCACGTGCTGCGTATGTCAGTCGACCGACTTCCTCGAAGGGCTCTTTTCGCACAACCGCGTGCAGGATGGAAACGAGCTAGGGGAGGTCAATGACTTGACAGCGAAATATAAAATCCAGTACCGGGGAACGCAGCTGTGTTGGTCACTGACGTCTTCCTGGATGGGGACCCCGATACAAGCCATATCATCGGTTAGAGGCATTGTCAGACATGGAACAGTCGCGCCCCCAGTGGCTCTCGTGCATCCAAGCTATTGCCTTCGATGCATAGCTCCCCTGACAATTCCCCACGTGACACTCCACTAACAGTGCTGCATTTACGCACCAGTTAATCAGCTTCCGCCTCTAATTCGCAGCTACCTAGCCAACTTACCCGAATCTTCTGTGAACGAAACTGCGATAGCTAAACCACTGTACGACAACTACACGGTTATTACAGCTGACAATGATGAGGAGGAGGATGCGGTTGTAAGGGGCCACTGTCCTCCGTAAAATTGAACTGAATATACATGTGATTGGTGTGGCGTGAAGATCAGGACAAAACGAAACGTATATATGCTCGTACACAGCACTGCCCCATGTCTTCATGTTGATAAATGTTAATCTTTTACGCAGTGGTGATGTCACCTCGACTAGTGATGAAATGTCTGCAACCAAAATTTCTCGCCTAAAATACTCCATCTTTCGTCAACATGTTTGTAGACATGGTACGGGTAATCTATTAAATCGGACACTGAAAAAATCCTAAAACGGATTCTCAGGTGAATATGATATGCTTCCCACACCATGAGATCTTTCAGCTAACTTCAAACCTTGGCTTAGACAATGGGATGTTAAACATTCGGCTTGTATATGTGCGTCGTCTTTAGCAGAATTCGGTCTCATGCGTATCCAGGGTAAAAATGCGAAACAGCCCAAGAATGTGATCAACAAATTCACCATTTAGGCCGTTCACAGACAATCGGATGGCAAATATGGCTATAAGAAATCCATTTGAACATTGGAAGAAAATGCTTGCTGAAGGCCCTTCCACGGGGCAGAATGTTGTGAATGAAAGTACGGTGCATTGCTGAATCCTGCATGGCGAATAATAAGTGCAATGAAAAGAGAGAATTGTGTGAAAACTGACGTGCCAGATTTCCCAGGGATCATGTCAATTCATTCACGCATTCAGGGTCACTCTAATGCGTCACTTGGCCGAACCTTGAAGAGCGGTCAGCGGTTATCTTTCAGATATAGTGTGGCGCACGAAACAGTTACGTGAAAAATGAATCTTACTCTGAGTAACATATTACGCGCCCCTCTGCCAAGAAATTATGTTGTACGCTCGCTCATTTTCAAAATGGAATAATCGGTCCCGGTCGAAGACCCATTCTCCGTTACCTTTTGTCTGACAAATATAAAGTCTTGGTGCCGAAAAAAGGCAGCAGAAATGTGAGATCCTAGTCTACTTAAACAGTGTAAATCAACATGTCAATCCGGTAGCACCAAAAGTGATTTATCAAGTGCCACTGACTAGTTTCGAAGTGCTTCCTCAAGGCGCACTCTCAATCGCTGAAGCGATCTCCATTGAGTCGAATGTAGGGTACTAGGTGGATTAGAGTGAACATTCTTGTCCTCACTTCAGATATCCAGATTTCAAGTCAGGGGCGAGATGACCCAGTGGTTAGAGCGCGATTTACTAACTGGAACACCCGTGGTTCGAAACCGACTTCTGCACCTGGACTTCCTCTGTCTAGGCATGGGCAACCTAGCAGTATCCCAGCCACCGCGCTTCCTTCTGGTGGCATGACAGTTAAGCTTCGAAATGATGCTACAGTTTGACGATTCGACCAACCCCGGCATGACCAAAGATATGTAGCGCTGATTAGCTCTAATAAGAGCGAAACTTATGTACAGAGCACCCCTTCTTTGTTGCGGAATCACGAAAACAACCGCGCCAAGACAAGAGGAGGACTGTTCAAACGGGAGTGATGTGAGTGCCCATTTTGTCACTACGACAGTCACATGAAGGAATTGAGTCTGTCTCATCCAACCAAGCACACTTCTCCGACTTACGCCCATATACTTCTTTCTTGTAGCCACATTTCCTTTATAACCGCATTTGCTGGTGTAAACCTTATCGAAAGCCGTTGTTCGCAGTTTACAGATTTAACTCCAATCTGACAAATGCTTCTCCTGATATTCCGGTCATTACAAAATGACTACACGGTCTATTTGAATCTAGTGAATAAATTGTAAATGGTCCGTTTGTAAATTACTCTGAACTGCGAGAATTGACTAGCCTTGGCAGCAACGTCAAAAAACGGCATCGTTTCATCTCTTCGTGTTCAGCTTTTCTGAAGATCTTGAAGATGACTGGATTGTATGATGTTTGTTCGCTAATATCACCTGAGCGCCCCGGATGTCGCTGGCTACATTTCAAAATAAATGCCTCTTTAATATGTGACGCCGAGTTTGGCTTTTCGTCTGTTTTTATTACGTAACACATGCCTATTCCACCGAATGGATCTGAATCTGGCAGACGTTTTGTTTTACTAGTTGGAATTTTATGATTTATCTTGCCTACGTTACAAGTGCTAGGAAGGTAATTGTCCAATCCACGTACGCACTTGCTGTGATTCAAGATGCTGTTTTGTCCCGCTACTCTATTGATCACCCGTAAGTTTCCAATCTCACCAATTTTTATCAACAACTGAAAGATTTCTCTCCCTGTTCCGTGACTTTTTTTGTCGAACCAGATATTTTGATCCTTAAAAGATTCGCGTTGTACTGATGGCTGCTTAGCTTGGATACATCAAACTTTTAAGCTCAGGACTAATTGCTCGCATATTTCTTCATTCGTCGGCATCCCGTTTATAAGGCCTACAAGAGCTGTCTACTGTCCTTTGGTGGATAAACCTACTTTGGAAAGTACACACTGATGCATTAATCTAGAAACTCAGGTGCGTTCTCATTCTTCACAGGGAAACTGCATCACAGCGAAAGTTTAATCCCCCTGTTTCTTAGTCAGCCTATTCTCGAATGCTTTCACAAGATTTTTCACTCTTCATCTATCATTTACCTGATACACGCAGAAAAAACTTGCGTATCATCACTCGAGATCTTGAGCAAAATTCACACACTGTATTGTCTGTATTGGGAATAACGATTCTTGCGTCCTAGATGTGAATTCTTAGTTTAGGTCTAAAAAGGGCGAGCGTTGCTCACGGTCTCGCTTCTTCTTCGAAGATCTTGGTCAAAGTAGTAACACTTTTGAGCGTTTATCCAACTGACATGACCTGGAAGTCAGGTAGGCATTTTGTGTTCAGCTGGCCACTTCAGAAAAGATGATAATGTAAGTTCTGTGTGGACTAATATTCCAACAGTTTTTGTGGTCTCGTAACTTTTTCCAAGTCTTGGCCAGCTAGTCAAAGAGTTTCAGCAACTGAGTAATGTGTAACACTTTTGAGCGTTTATCCAACTGACATGACCTGGAAGTCAGGTAGGCATTTTGTGTTCAGCTGGCCACTTCAGAAAAGATGATAATGTAAGTTCTGTGTGGACTAATATTCCAACAGTTTTTGTGGTCTCGTAACTTTTTCCAAGTCTTGGCCAGCTAGTCAAAGAGTTTCAGCAACCCTATGAGTAATGTATTATCTCTGGACAACAACGCAAAGAGTAGAGAAGCGCTGACGTAGAAGAGAGGTGAGGAGAGACTAATCTATCATTGGACTCATTGTTGTATTACGTTATGTTTGGAACTCCACTGTGTCACGTCGCAACTCGTACTTAGACTTTACGTATCCTGACCTTTGCGAGGCTAGTGTCAACGCCCAGACATAAGTTTACTTTTATAAACTAGATTCCTTCTTCACTCGCCCTCCTGCCGTAATCTCTGGACAAGAATTTGATGATAGAAAGAGTTATCCGTATATGTATTCTGCATTCAACTTTGTATAATAAGATGTAGCTGTACACAGGCGATTAGCTTGGATCCTTGGTCAAACAGGGCGATTTGAATCTTGTCGTCGTACTGGAGATGGAAAAGGATTTCAAGAGGTGATGAAGACGGTAAACTTCCACGGGAATTAAATTCAAATAACTTACATTATACCTTCTAACCCTCAATTTCACCCCATAAGTTTGTTTATTTTTAAATAATAATGTTTTGCTACAAACATAATTTAACAGATGATTTGTTCTATATCACATCATGTTAGTTCAGACCATATTTTTATTAGCGAATATACACTCATCTGCAAACTAATTTGGTTCTTTCGAGAGACTCACCCGGAAACCAGCTGAATCTCTCGTTTATGATGTTCTCAGGCAACTGAATGTGCTGCACCAGGCCGCCTCATGTCTCAGTGGCTACGATATTTGAAATATCGCGATACATGTATGTTTGTAATGTACTACTCATAAGTTGCTGAAAATCCATCGACAGCCCACGACCGGTTTCGCCCTTCTTGGGGCTTATCAGGTAGGCGCAGTCCCCGGGTTTCCCTCAACCTTATGTTATACTTGAAACCAAATTGCACGAAATTAGCGAATATACACTCATCTGCAAACCAATTTGATGAGCCCCAAGAAGGGCGAAACCGGTCGATGGATTTTCAGCAACCTTATGAGTAGTACATTACAAATATACATATTTTTATTGTTTATTATTTCACTATACTGAAGTTTTGTAATATCTTATGTTATGTGTTTTAATCTACCTTATTTAATATAGTAGGTTAACATTTTGCGCTAATTTCCGATATTTTCCACTGGGTAAATTGTTGTGAATCAAGATGACCTTCCACAGCTTGCCATATTACAACAAATTTAAATTGTTCGGCGTGGTGCAATACGCATAGTTCGGGGGGCTTCCTCGGTTGATTTTATTAATTTCCTTGCTAGCCTTCGAGAAATACACTCATTTGCAAATCAATTTGGTTTTCGCGAGAGATCCGACTGAATCTCTCGTTTGTGATATTCTACAACTGAATGTGCTGCACACAGGCCGCCTCATGTTCCAGTTGGCACGATATTCGAGATATCGCAGTATATTTTCATGAAGGAAACTACTCACAAGGTTGCTGAAAAATTTTCGATAGCCCACGACCGGTTCCGCCCTTCTTGGGGCTCATCAGGTAGGCGCAGTCCCCGGGTTTCCGTCAACCTTATGTTCTACTTCAAACCGAATTGCTCGAAATTAGCGAATATACACTCATCTGCAAACCAATTTGATGAGCCCCAAGAAGGGCGAAACCGGTCGATGGATTTTCAGCAACCTTATGAGTAGTACATTACAAATATACATATTTTTATTGTTTATTATTTCACTATACTGAAGTTTTGTAATATCTTATGTTATGTGTTTTAATCTACCTTATTTAATATAGTAGGTTAACATTTTGCGCTAATTTCCGATATTTTCCACTGGGTAAATTGTTGTGAATCAAGATGACCTTCCACAGCTTGCCATATTACAACAAATTTAAATTGTTCGGCGTGGTGCAATACGCATAGTTCGGGGGGCTTCCTCGGTTGATTTTATTAATTTCCTTGCTAGCCTTCGAGAAATACACTCATTTGCAAATCAATTTGGTTCTCTCGAGAGACTCAACTGAATCTCTCGTTATGATATTCTACAGCTGAATGTGCTGCACACAAGCTGCCTCATGTTTCAGTTGGCACGATATTCGAGATATCGCAGTATATGTTCATAAAGGAAAGTACTCGCAACTACCTAATGAGCCCCAAGAAGGGCGNACCGGTTCCGCCCTTCTTGGGGCTCATCAGGTAGGCGCAGTCCCCGGGTTTCCGTCAACCTTATGTTCTACTTGAACCCAAATTGTACTGCTTTCGAGAAATGCACTCATAGTTGTCGAAAATCATAGAGTTGTTGAAAACTCTTCGGTTTCGCCATTTTTAGAGCCAATTAGGTGGGCTTTAAGTGAACCACAAATTTGACGGAAACTCAGAGACTAAGCCCATCTGATGACCCTCAGGGACTGCGCCTACCTGATTATCCCCAAGAAGGGCGAAACCGGTCGTGGGCTGTCGAAGAGTTTCCTTCCTTGCTAGCCGTTACACTAGATGTGGTGCTTGAGTTTCAATTCCTTATCCTTAGTCCGACCTTCATTCTTCGTTTCACAATATTGTATAGTTACTTCCATATTCTCCTATGTATCGACTCCCAAGTTAAATTCATTCTTTCATAAAATATCGAGTTCCCGAATTCGAGTCACATTCAAAGACATTGTCGTCTCAGTTGCAAGATTTCCAACATCTTCCAAATCTGTTTGAACAGCTTCCGGGATTCCAGTTCTCTTCAAGGGCTCCGTCTTTTGGTTGAGTTGGATGTCAATGGGTCCATGGTGAGGAGGGCACATTAACCACAAGGTAGAATTCTCTTATCAGCAGAATCTGTATATATTATTGGATATCTTGTGAGATGGCTCAGTGGTTGGAACGCGAATTTACTGACCGGAAGGTCCGTGGTTCGAAACCGAACCCTGCTCTCGACTTCTCATTTCTAGGCTTGGGCAACCCGACAGTATCCCAGCCCCCGTGCTTCCTTCAAGTAGAATGACATTTACGCACCTATGAAGGAGACCACCGTTCTAAAACTATCAAAGCAGCACTCATTTTCATGTCTCTGTCACAGTTTCAATAGTAAACGAGGTCACAACTCCACACTGATAAAGTTTATGACCTTGTACTTCATTGAGTGGTTTTACCCTCAATAAAATGGCTTGAACTCCGTGACCTGTATCAACACAAATCTATATCCGTATGGCGGTTTTGCAAGCAACCCAACAGGTCAATAGCTTCCACAGTTACGCACAATACGGTTCAACTACCGAATCGATACGTTACGAGGGCAAATCAGCCTTACTTTGGTAGCGCAACGGACAACATCTGGCTCACCCGGATGCGCACTGTTAATTTCTGCCTTAACAATGAGAAAACGTTTGCAGGCCATTTGTCAAGCTCGGCAAACGGATCAAGTGTCGCCCGACCAACAGCCAACTGATTGCTTTCTTTCTAATGTGAATTCGGCACCTCATCCACATGAACAATGATAAACGTATTATCCTTGGTTATTTGTCTACCGCTCGCCGATTTCATTGAACGACATGATGTGTGTTGGCATCACTGAGAGAAAAGCATTAGTAATCAAATCCGCAACATAACTTAAGACTCACATTATCTTGGAGCAAAAAAGCTGAAAAGGTGTCCAATTCAGAGAAGGTGCATGTTCTCTTGTGAAGTGGCCGCGAACATTGAGTTCTAATTTATATCAGTACTGAAGCTGACACAACGTGTGCGTATTGTCGGAGCAGTGCACCAATGGCAGAATTTGGTCGGCATCCGTTGTTGAACAAAATCAATCTGGGAGCCAGATGAAATGCAAGCTTTAGAGGAGCGGTTCGATCAATATGCAGCAGCATGCTCGTCACCTTGGCCGGTCATATTTTTTTCATTGTGTAGCATCCAACCGTACGTAGAGAGAAGCTAAGCTCTAGCCAGCAAGGCGCGAAATTCCCTAATAACCGGCCCTATTCTTACATAGTCTTTAGCAGCGAGGATATCCAATCAGAAACCGTATATTCTGATGGATGGCAGGTGAGCATTCGTAGCACCTCAGTCCATTTAAACTCATCTGCTCACTCAGTAATAGGACCTAGTTACCAAGTACCGATATGCACATCATTTCATGGTGACATAATACAAGCAAACAACCTACGCCGTACGAAAAGACAGTGCTGATCAGAGGACATGTGAGTAACCTTCTGAGTCAGAGTTGGCTTCAGATGCTTCTCCTCTCGCTACCGCCATTCTGTGGATGTCTCTCTTGGCGCACTGCGTAATATCGTTGGTCAAAGGACCGAAAATGTTGCTGTAGGAATCTGTAAACCTGGGACCATATGGTACCAAGTATTTGTATGGTTATTCTAGGATGGTCCTTCAACTTCTTACGGGTTTGTATGGGGTGAGAAGGGTCAAGTGGTTAGAGCGCGAATCTACTGACCGGATGGTTCGTGGTTCGAACCCGACCTCTGCCTCTCGACTTGCCTGCCTAGGCTCGAGCAACCTGACAGTGTCCAAGCCCTCGTGCCTCCTCCGAGTGGTAAGGCAGCCAGCCACCGGAGGGATGTTGCAGTTGAACGATTTACGGACAAAGAGGGTGAGTAAAGATATACGAGCATAGTATACGACAACTCGCAGAAGGTTATCCGCTGCTGCCCCTTAAATGATATTTTCTAATGATCTTCTGATTAGCCTACCACATACTGACAAGCTGTTACAGCTAACGGTGTTGACAAGGGTTGTTGCGAATATGGATTTTATCGGAAGATTATTGAAAAACTTCTTGGTACACTCCCCAACATGATCTTCTTTGTGAAGAACATGCATAGTCATGTGGCCGTATTATTACTGGATTGGTAGAAATGTTCCTTTAACCCAACGATCTCTGATTTATTCTTAACAGATGATCTAGTTTAATGGAAATCAATAACTCACCAACTGAATGCGACCATGGTATATTCTTAATTAATGAGCATTTTCTGAGATACTATCTGGTCCGCAACAGAACAGGAGCTCAGACAAGCAAGCCCTTGTATAATGATGTGATACGAAAACTAGTACATTGTAGTTTTCAGACCTGCAATGCTGTGGTCACAAAGGCAATTTTCCACCATGGTGTGGAAGTGCATGTTTCGAAATTCTCAACTGCGTATCGTCTTCACCTGTGAATCACTGCTGTTTGAAATACGCGAAGATCAAACATCTCATCAAGCGGTTCGGTGTTGGCACACTTATTCTGGACAAGACGCATCGTGGGTTCTGGGTGTAATGTTTGTCATCGTTTGCTGGAATGGGGCTACAGGATGTTTCTGCTGCAGTTACAGTCTTTATACATGGGCTACCGATGAACACTCGGGAAGGGTTGATCTTACATGTAGATCAAATATACTTTTCACAAAACAGTTGACTTCAGACAAAAAATTACAAAGTCCAACCTCACAAGCGTTCCCGTGTCGGTTCTGCATCCTGTGCAATGGCAGTGCGCTCAACAAGAGCCTACTTGTTTCTGACATGCGTAAAACATATAAGACAAAATACACCCCTCTGTATTTGGATAGACAATTAGTTTGAGAACCTACCAATGTTCTGTCGGTGTGTAGTGACTGCCTGTATTGAAACCGTAAGAATTCACGCTAAAATTCTTCAGAACTTTCCGCTAATCACAACAGTTAGCAGGGTATATGAGTAGTAAGAATCATCGGCTTCGAATTTGACCCTCTTGCAACTCAAAGGTGTCAAATCCAAAGATACACAGTGTCGGGGTTTCTTCATTACTGGGACTTCTCATTTGTGCGTGCAGATTTCGGGACATATAATTCATGGGATGGCAGTTACAAGCTATTTTTTACAGCAGGCACTCAAAGTTGTAATCAGGTGCACATTCGAAGGTCCCCATTTGAAAGGGCGCGACTCCCGGAAACATACGGAAGGCGTTGATAATTTATTTCCGCAATTGTTCAATAAATTCCGAATTTGCTACAAACCGCTCATCATTTCCAACTGTGTCACCTGTTGCTTACAGTCTGATGCAATGGACAGTAAATATAAACTACAAGCAAACCATGTTGAATGAGGATTTGAGTGGAAATTACACTTTGCACCCACCTTTCGTTTTGGCACTTTTGTCTGAATATCAATCGTATAAAAGCTTCCAGACTTTATTGGACACGGAGGCGTTGTAAATTTGCATCCGTCCACATACGGAGACGGAAATTTTATCCAATAATTCAGGCCAAGTGTTCCCGTCACACGCACCCACGGAACGATGGCAGGAAACTCATGGGCTAGGCGAAAAAGTGGGACATTAAAAAACAGCATTTGTTTCCCCAGCTGTCTGAAAGTGTTTTTGAAAGTCACTGGACGTTGTAACCTCAATCGGTAAATTATGTTATTTCATCAGCGGGTTGATGAGTGATGGGCGAACGTTCCTACATATAGCAACCGTCAAAAATCTGGCGATAATAGTACACTTGCCCAAGCCTTTTCCTTTCTCTGGAGAAAAGTGATTTTACTTGTGATGAGTAAACAACCAGTACATCTGCAGCACAGATACATCTTACCGCTGGAAGTTTTAGTTAATATACCTAAGCGTGCTAGTGGACAGTTTGCAATCAGAGAATAATCAGTGAATAAATCTCTTAATCAGTCACGAGATATGCCAAATCTACACGTGTGTCGGTGTGTCCGTTGCCTTTCTTCGAGGCCATATTTTCATTCATCAAACGTCCCCCCATTTTCTTCTTTCCTCAGTCCCGTCTCTATACCCTGAAATGGATCGTCCCCTTCCCCACAGAACACTTTCAACAACTATATAGCAGCGCTTTCAATACCACAGCTGGCATTTCTTGAGTGTTCAGGATCCCATGCGACCGAGTATTACGAATAGAAATTGGCAAAATTCGCAGGTGGATTATGTCAATAAAACCCTGGAATTTGTGTCGCATCTACCTGGACAACTGAACTGTTAGTTTTTCACGGACTACTTGGGATACGATAATAGTTTTTGCGTGGTCGCAACCTTTTGCGGCACCCAGAGTTTGTACATTTACATCTTTGATCGACTCTTCTTTGTTGCTGAGTATTCCATGTCCAGAACAGTCATTCAGAAATGAAGTTATTCAAACCGGCGGCGGCACTATTTTAGATAGTTCCTCAGAAGGAAGTCACATACGCGTCGTGCTACTAGTCAGAGCTACCATTGTAACGGTGATACTACTGATGGGGATGCATGCGAGTAGTAGGGTTTCTTCTTGTAACTTCGCTATGCATCTCTCGGAAAAGGGAGATCTGTTGCGGAATTTGTGGAGCCGCTTTGTAGCATTTACTTGGATTTGCGTAACAGTCAATGAATAGCCAGGAAAGATGCAAATAAGAGTTCTGCTTCCCTATCCAATGGTCTGTAACTGGTCAGTTGGCATTCTCTAATAAATAACTCTGAAGCGAAGGCCTTGTTCCTTTATGCACCATTATAGATATTTCTTCAGAAGGAAGTCACATGCGCGTCGTGCTATTAGTCACAGCTACAATGATTTGGGGAAAACACAATAATTCAACTTTAGAATGATTGGATCAAAATAAAATTAATTTCCTACTTTCAGTTTGAATTCAGTGTCACAGTGGTGGAGGCAGGATAGCACCCTTCGAAGGAGCTACCGATACTGGGGAAAATATCACTGAAGATTCAAGCAGACGGCATGTATTTCGGATTCCTGGTAACTATGAATGGCGGTATGTGCATGAAAAGCACATTTATATGTTCTTCTGCGCGATCTCTGATCTAATAAAAACGAATAAACTCAAAGTGATACACAACTATAATTCGCTCATGCAAACAGCCGAATCAGCCGAAATGGAAGTACCAGTGTAACGGTGATACTACTGATGTGAAGCACGCGAGTAGCATGTGTTGTTCGTATAATTCCGCTTTGCGTCTTTTGAGAAGGGGAGATCTGTTGCGGAATTCGTGGAGCAACTTTGTAACATTTGCTTGGATTTGTCCGACGAATGAGTGGAGTCAATGAATCTCCAGGAAAGTTCAAGAAGACGCGTTCGGGAGAAGATGGGTGTCCAGTTTTTGTAAATAAGATGCAAATTAGAGTTTTGCTTCCCTGTTCAATGGTCTGTAACTGGTCAGTTGGCATTTCCTAATAAATGGCTCCGCAGCGAAGGCCTTCTTCCTTTCACCAGTAAGTCGTCCCTGCAGCACACTCGAAGCTTCATATCACATCACAAGTTTAAGCATGCAATGTTTTTTAATCGGCATAAGACTATTCACCATTTTCACTGCCCTGATGGCAACACAGTGGTGACGAACATGGGGTGGTCGGTAATAGAATTCTTTGAACTCAGACATTTGGGGAAACGAGCAGAATTCCATTCATCTGCGTATTTCCACTGCATGGCATTAGGCAGTCTTGTTCTACTCGGTCTGCTTGGTTGGCTACTGCATCGATAAAATGAAATTGCTGATTACAAAGTAAATTGGTTTGGACTAAATATACCGAAAAATTCCGCGGCGAAGTTTGTAGTGTATGGACAACGAACGATCTATTCAACTACAAACCTTGTGCTCAGTTTGTATGTCAACCTCCGAATGATAAATTCAATTTTCCTTCTCGGACCAAGTTGAGATACGGTAGCGGTGATTAGTAGCATGTTTGATCGGTGCAGGAAAGTTACAACGCTATCATCAAACATTTGCTGAAAAGTAATCCTTCCTGCCAGCTTGGTTCGTTCATGAAGAGAGTAAGTTCACTAATCATGACATTCACAGAAGATCGTCTTCGATTTACAGCGCAGAACTCTGCACAAAGTTTGAACTCCTAATTTTTGCTTACACCAGTGTTGTCCAAAAAGTGCTGCTTGCGGTTTTCTATAGAAAATTTGTACACAATTATATTCATATTACATCAGACTTATTATTCCAGACTTTCAGCCACCTATTAGTGGTATTGGAAGACTTGGGGATTTTCAACTGAGATTTCGTCGTAAAATTAAAGGCGACCTACGCTTGGAATCCGAGGAGCACTGTACAGCTTTCTTATCCTAGTTGGAAATCATCAACAATGCGCATCTGAATAATTTCCAGAGATATTCAATTAGTGATCTCTTGACTAGTCGCTTGAAAACTTGGCGTTCGTCCACAAGAGACGTTTCGATAGAATAAAGCAACGCTCATCTAACCAGTTAATTGACACATGACCAGGTGAGGCATACAGTAAATTAATAATGAGTGGCGCTAAATCCCAAATGCGAGTTAATCACACTGGTGATTGGCTGCTCGCCGCTGAGCGGTCAAATGTTCAAGCTACCAGCCGGGAAGTCGAGGGTTAAAAGCTTTGAAATTTCGTCAGATGCCCAATGTTGATAATTCCGAATCGGGATGAGACGGTTCTTGTTCACTTACAGCACGAAAGCTGAATATCAACTATCTGTTGCATTCAAAGTAGGCAATCACCCAAGCGTTCAACTGATTAGTGCTCAACCCCGCCAGAAAAATCTAACCAGCTCCATGAGCTGATAGTTTCCTTTCGAATTGGAATTAATACAGTTATTGAATACATATCACTTCACGATGGATTTTACACCGGGCATGCTCTTTGACACAAAGATAGGTTGTTTCAACGTTGTCAATATTGTGGCATTTATTTGTCGTGGTTTATTGTCTGGTCCTTTTTAGGGTAAGGAACCTCATGTTCGTATAGTACAGCACTATTTATCACGTTTTCTTCCGACCTACGCAGTTTGACTGATCCAAAGTTCATTATTGATACAGACGTAAAGAATTTTAACGCACTTGGTTCAAAAACCATGGATCCTGTTAGCGTTTGGCCAGTCTTTAGTGTACAGGGCTCATTCCTGCACTCCTCGATTGTGAATCCTTTAACAACATTTGGTTGTTTACCTGAAATGGAAGAAGCGTAAAACCTTCAAGGCGCATTCGGACAGCTTGCAGAATGAATTGTGCAATTATCAAATTTATATCGTTCGCATGGAAACTGATTCAAAGGACAGTCGGGATAATGTATAAAGATTGTAGAGAAAGCTTTTCCAATACATACTCGTTTGAATACTTACTGTTAGAATGTGCCGTAAGTTCTTCTGGGCAACCAGTCGATATTGTAACGTCATGACGGTGTATAGTATCGGGGGATTTGTCAGGTAGCGTTCTCAATAAACAGTTGACATTCTGTTGCACTAATGACAGCCGCAGGTAACAATGTTTACATCCGTTGTGCATTGACAGACCGTAAGCCATGGACAACGGATATCTTGACCCGAGGAAACGCCATACAACAATATTGTCCGGGACTCACCAGCGCACCCAAACAAACCAATCAGGATTTGACTGAATACTGCCAAAATCGCAAATGCTAACGCAGCCACCAGACACACATAATTGTCTTTGGTTTGTTAAGGAGTAAAATGGAAAAGGGACTTTAATCGATCAGTACTAATGATCGCCATTACTATTGAAAGGAAGAAGGCCTTCGCTGCGGAGCCATTTATTAGGAAATGCCAACTGACCAGTTACAGACCATTGAACAGGGAAGCAAAACTCTAATTTGCATCTTATTTACAAAAACTGGACACCCATCTTCTCCCGAACGCGTCTTCTTGAACTTTCCTGGAGATTCATTGACTCCACTCATTCGTCGGTCAAATCCAAGCAAATGTTACAAAGTTGCTCCACGAATTCCGCAGCAGATCTCCCCTTCTCAAAAGACGCAAAGCGGAATTATACGAACAACACATGCTACTCGCGTGCCACAGCTGTCAAGCCTTGCCGTCACATTGAGAATCAACATTCTAAACGCGCTGGAACTGATGTCATTGACCGGTAAATGAACTACATTCGGTAGAAGTTTTCATTTCCAGAAGGGAAGTCTTCATATGAACTCACATTCTTACGTTCACATACATACTGCTAGCATAAACACGGCGTAAAAGCAAGAATGTTTTCAAGCCACTCGTCAGTTGATGCCCAACTGTGAGAATCACGTACAAAAAAGCTGAGAGACACATTTTTGAAATTTACTGCAGAGAGGAAAGGCATGGGAAGTGTTACTTGACCTAACAACAGATGTATACATTTGATCGTCAAGCTCAGCTGGTGCTTGCTCTAAAAACTGATCTATTCTATTCTCACCTTAAGGTCATCTTAGTTGGAGTAACACAGCTAACCATGTCGAGTTGCGTATTCAAGGGGGTTACATTTTTTATGGCTATTCCAAGTGCTTGTCCCAAAAACTTTGACAATGTAAGGCATGAACCATGATCACATCATGAGTGATGGTAAATCGTCTTGCAGCAGTTAATTAAAAGAGCGCGCATGAACGCGGATGGAAAGCCAAATTGAGAATGAAGAAGTCTGGTCTACTATGGAAGAAGACTTAACACGAAACTATAAACCAAAATGAGAAGACCAATTTTGAATGATTGAAGAATGTGACAATTCTGTCGCGTTTCTGTCAGAGCGTGTCTTAATTATTCAAAACAGAAACCTACGGATTGTTTAATTTTTTTTGTTTAATCTTGCCGAGAGAAAACCAGTTGATGCCTAAAATGCAAAACGCCAGTCGTAAAAAGTGGCCTTCAATCGTCAGCATTGGACTTCGTGGTTGGTTATCTCAGTGAAACACTAAGGTTAAAAATGTGGCATTCTTCAGATCCGGTTCTTAGGCGCAAGGTTTGCTGTACCAAGAAGGAGCCTCAACCGATCAGATCTCTAGGTACGCCTTTCAACTCTGTCAATTCATTTTTACGGAGTTTCAAAACTGAAGTGAAACATAGCAAACTGAACGCTGTAGCGGAAACGAAACAGTTTCGAGGTGAATTTATTCCATGCCATTTCGCTTTCCAACAGCGCACATGAGACCAGGGCAAAATTGACTAAACTGCAAGTGACATTTAGAATACTGTTCTCAAGTCGACGTCATATAAAAAGCCTCTATCAGTGAAGTTCTGCTACTGTCCGGATCAGGCTCAAGTCTTTCCCTGTTCTCTTGCAAACCGCGTTGACCAGAAAAGATGTCCACTGTTTTGGTAACATTTAGATGCTGCATGATTGATGAATGGACTTTTATATCGACTGAAACCGACCTTGTTTTCACGACATAAGTTGATGCCAATGCTCACTGAACCGCCTCGCAAGCGTTGTCAATCGTATGGATATAATCTTCATCGCAGGAAATGCAACTGACCGGCGTTTTGGTTGGTGGCAGTGGAACTATCCTTGTCTGCGGTTTAGAGAAGTGCTGTACAGTATATTGCATTCGACGCAACTTCTCATCTACACTTTTTCAGCAGAAATTTTGAACCACCACAGGTACACCGATGTGCATGGTAAATTGACTTCTGTGGAGCAACTGACCGAGCCAACGTGTGCTACCTGTCTCCCTACAAATTCATCTAATCAGCGATTTGACCTTGCTTCATTTTAAATTGATAAGTTTCCTTGTTCAGTGTGCACGCCGTGCAAGTTATTCTGATAGCTAAACGGAAATTAGTACACTGAAGAAACGCTTTCACGTGTTTGGGCTCACGGCGAACAGAACCGACACGTGCTCATCTTTATTTGTATGGAGTTTAATGTCTAAAAATAGGAGTTGGCTCAAAAGCAAGTATATTATGGAGACTAGTTGAAGCAGAAAATAGAGTTTCAAACCATTCCTTCCGCTCCCCATCAGCGACCAGAATGCTATACAAGTATTCTCGGAAAAGATGTCTACCAAAACACTGTCCGACAGTGGTTCCCATTGCCGGACCACTACGTTGCTCACAGCTGTTAATTTAACACTAGCATTTAGCTCTATGGACACATGCGTATAAGACCCATCTGGATTTGAATGAATGGCTGACGAGAATCGCACAGGAGATTTATTTATGCTTCAGGGCACACTGACAAATACTGACTTTGAATCGAACTAGAAGATTATCGAAATTGAGGTGTATTTACTTTTTTATTGTAATGCAAGATGTGCTTTTCAAACAACGTCATTTGCGGACAATCTTAACATGTTCCAGAGAAGTGTCATGAGCTTAGTGGTTAAACGAAGATAGGATAAAATAATCATAGAGAAAAAACTACTGCTAGGTATGGTGCCGTCACGAATCCTATGAGACTTTAATGTAATAAAAGAGTAGCCTATATGTAGTGGGGAACAGAGGCTGTTATTGCAACCATTTGACTTGGCTTTCATTTAGTTCGCGTTTTCCGAAAGTGTACATCTGTATATATATATATGTATATATATATATATATATGTAAAGCTCAAGCTGGTAGTGCTGGCAGAAGGCCCATAAGATAGGTCAATGAGCACTTTCATCTCAGTCAGCCATCGATCATGGAGGACTCAAATGCAGGCAAGTGTAAGGTTGACATCCTTTTAGGTCGATGTGTCATATCTAGAAGCGCTGTCGATCACTCGATGAAGTCAGGTGCTATGCTATGTACCTAACGTGACCCTTACTTATCAAGTACATTGCAAAAAACGTGTTTAGGCCGGACCCTGCTAATAGACAAATTGTGGTATTAAAACTTTAGGGTATATATGCATCCTGATCTGATAGTTTTACTGATGCTATGCTTGTGGACAGTTGAGACTGCGTTAAAAATTGTCACTTAACTTCTTCAGTTCATACTGATTACTTTCCTGCCTCCGATCACTTTGTTAAGGTGATGTTATCAGGTTAGATAACTTTGCGGCCCTCCAAATTATTGGTTCGCTGGAAACTCCCCTGTGTGACCTAATGAGTTCATATGAAAGTTCTACCCTTCTACAAATTAGCTATCTAGCTAGTGGACTTTTTCGGTAATTGTAAAGCAGCGGCAAAGTGCAAGCAACTTGGAAATATTCTAACATGTAAGGTAGAAAGAATCCTCTGAAAACTGTGAAAAACTACCTGAATTTTTCAAACTTCATTAATTTATTGAAGTTTTAGTTGATTCACTTAATTTCGGCGTATAGTGGCTGGCTGTTCAGTACTGTGTGGCTGTAGTTAGATCGCACTTGGAGTCCCCGGCAGCAAGTAGGCTTACAGAGATGCCTTAAAAAGTGCAAATAAAGACATCGATTGATCACCTGAATTATTAGTCCTGACAAGAGGGTGATATGCTTGAAAAAAATATCCGCTGTTTGTGGGCCAGTCAACTTCGCACAGATGGCTGGGGCAATAACACAGTTGATTGCCAAAAGACAGTTTCAGGTCAACTAGAAACGCCCAGCTTGACAAAGTGGGTTAAAGAGACCTTCACAATATTGGATTTTGCGGCGTTCTGAAAGTCTGCGTTAGTTAACACTTAAAACTAAGTTAGATTGCAACCCTAACTATGCAAAGAGGTAGTAGCCTAGGTAGCAAGATAAAACAAACTGGTCCGAAAACCGGCGGGCAGTTCGCCGCTAAATAAATTTCATGGTTTCTGTGCTTTTGGCTGGGATCGTGAATGTTTGTTCTTTCCCATGAATTTGCTTGTTTGTTCCTCGCATTTCCACAGATGAAAAAATATGCGTGGTGGTCGGCCGATTCCCAGAGTGAGACTACTTTTATCCTACCAATATCTCCCTCATGAAATGGAAATTCAAATTTGGGGGGAGAGTATCTTACAAACTCTCACACAATACACAATTCAGGTAGTAAAACAAAAACTTACTGCAATCAGTCCACTGTATACGTCCCTTAACTTGGACGCACCATAACAAAATACTTAGTAGTATAGGACGTCGCTTCATTAATTACAACAACGGCAGACGGTTGTCAGCCTCAATTATATATCCGTTTACCACGTGGGGTCATTTTTCTCACCCGTATAATGCACTTGTGTGTGAAGATAGATGCGAGACATGTGTTCCTAAGTTTTTATCTATTCCACCAATGCAAAAGCTACTGAACATATTTTGGCTAATTTTGTTTGAAGTTGGCCTTGAAAAGCGACTGGTATTCGTCCACTGATTTTGTTGCGTGATTTTATGCGACTGAGGATTTCTATGAGATACCCGAAGATCCTACGCTTGGTGCAGACCTTTACTAAAGCACGCCCCTATATAAAGACCCATAACAAACGAAATTAAATATTTTCATAGAGGAAACTACTCATACGGTTGCTGAAAACTCTTTGACAGGCCATCAGGGCTCATCAGGTAGGCGCAGTCCCCGAGTTTCCTTATGTTATAATTGAAACCCAATTGGACTGTTTTTGACAAATACGCCCATTTGCAAATAATGAATGTTTCCCCAAAAATATTCCGCTCCGGTCCTGCAATTTCTTGTCCGTAGCCTCGTACAGTGATTATATGACTTTATAAAGAGTCCGCGCACCTAAAGTAGGCTAGAGTAGAGAAGTATGATAGCCTGCCTCCAACAATCCTAATGCGTGTTAAATATTCGTGTACAAACACTCGAGAACTCTACCCTTCAAATAAATCCAGGTTTCTCCAGGGACTGCTTTTTGTTTTTGTTATAAACATGAGAGAGACGTCCATTTCACAGGTGACAAATTCACACGCTTGAGGAATATTAGGGGAAAATTTACCACAAAATGTGGAGGGCCTCTCGTCCAGATGAACAAAATCGTAAAAAACGGTGAAATACATTCGCAAGGACAATGCACTCTTTGGCGACGCCTTTAGATCAGTTGGATTCGAGAGAATCAAGCATGGTTTCAACCCCTGACCGGGGTTGCATCACTTATGCACTCACTCTGCAGCAAATGCTGGAACCACACAGCAAAATACCTACCTGATGATTGAGTAGGAGACTTTGGTGAATTTAGTGCTGAATCCGTCCTCATGGATTTGTTCTTCAGTGAGAATCAGGCCAACCCTACTCCCATCGCTTCGATACACATCCTTCAGCAACGTTTTCCTCCAAAATGCCACTGAAATGTGTATAAGCCATAATTTGGGCGCAGGAGATGAATTCCACGGCGTGTCTGTCTTCCGAAGATCTTCTCTCGCCTTATAGTTGTGAAATCTTGTGTAATGTCTTTCATCCCATGAATTCTGCATAGGAGTTGAAAACTCTCGTTCTGCACTGTTGATCCTCGTGGCTCGAAAAGTTCGGCCGACAAGCCGCCTTTCACAACTGCTTTTCTACGTTTTGGTTAATCTATGGCTCTCAGCATTTCTCCGGCTGTAGGCAAGTTTGTTAATTATGTCTCCACTGTATTTTGGGGCATGTGGCCTATATAGTTCAAGGGGAACAGATTCATGTTCACATCACTCCCCTTCAAGCAATCTTGCTACTGTTCTTGTGCAATTATTCTTGTAAGTCCACATCAAAGGAAGAAAGTACTTGGACCAGAGTTTTACTCCTATTAGAGCTCTCCAGCGGTGTATACCTCTGGGAGTTCTAACACGCTTGGCGAGCATGTTACCACTACTCCACCACCAGCACATGCTGAGCGCAGCTGAATTACTACGTATGAAGAAGCGAACTGGTTCACACTCGATTGATGTGATTGAATGTCCTTGGTTGTAGTGCGGAGTTTTGTAAAGTTATGCTTTCAGGTGATCGGAATTGCTTCGAGCTTTTTAACCGCTTCACCGGCTTGTTTTTCTTCTATCACTTAAGCATATGAGACTACCATTGCTTTACGTCAGACCACGTTGCTCGGTCTATCTATTTGTAGGTGAACCAGAAAGATTCTAACGACATCTTTTGGTCGTTCTTTGGTTTGGATTGTTCTTGGGTGAAGAAGTATGCTCACATTCAAATTGCGAGCTTTAGAATTACTTGCAGAAATTGTACCAAACGGAGTCAGACTTGACATTGTAGAACTCACCATGGCTAGAGGTCGTTTACCTCTAAATCGCTGTGTTTTGCGTTTGTGAAACTGCTGTCTTAAGCTTTCACGAGGGATGCTGGTTTTGATCTTGTATGTCACGATCTTAACTACATAAAACACAATGTTCAAAAAGCCATATTTGTCGCACCTGATCACTGAATCCTCATACAGTTCCTTGAGCAGTCTCCTCAGGCTGTGCAAGAAATGTCTCCTGGCAAGTATTGTGCAAACATGGTGAGGTTGATTCCCTTTCAACATCCAATGTTAAACGAAGATCTACGAAATGATCGAAGTTGTTATAGATATACAACCACAGACCGTAGATTTCATGAAAAATGTGGAAATCTGAAGCAAGAAACCGATTCGTTTGATTTTTCAGCATCCAGGTATGTCATGAGAGGGGCTGGTGTTGTTCCGAGGAAGGTTTTTGATGAAGATGCCAACGCATACGTATGCAAGTAAGAAGTTAATTATCAGTTATTGATTGTAAATAATTTATCGATCAAAAATGTGGTTTAACTCCACACATTATTACCTTCCATCATGGAAGTCTGGATATTTTTAGCTAGAGTTGTCACTCATCTGGTACAGCGTATTCTATTAGTTTACTATGAAAAACTCATTGAGTTACCAGTGTTATAATCTTCCCATTATTTAAACCATTCCCAGTAAAGTTCACAACTTTCTTCGGAAATGCATCTGAGATGGTAAGCATGAAAAGTCTCGTTTAGGGAAACAAAGGAAGTACTCAATTGTCTCTTAAATTTTGGACTTACTTCTATTGGCCCGTCTTGGAGGTGGAAAAACTTGCCACTGCTCGCAACATTATTGTCACCACAAGGTTCTAGAGACGTTGATTTTTTTTTCATACGCAGGCCTCAGTGTGCATTGTGGATGGCACATTCACAAGAATGTATTCCACCTTGTTCTCAGTGGTCGCGCAACGGTGATACTACTGATGGGGTGGTATGCGAGTAGTATGTGTTTTTTTTGGAATTTCGCTGTGCGTCTCTTGAAAAGAGGAGATCTGTCGCGGAATTCGTGGAGTCGCTGTGTAACATTTGCTTGTATTTGAGCAATGAATGATTGGAGTCAATGAATATCCAGGAAAGTTCAAGAAGACGCGTTCAGGAGAAGTTGGATATCCAGTTTTTGTAAACAAGATTCAAATGAGAGTTTTGCTCCCCTCTCCAATGGTCTGTAACCGGTCATTTGGCTTTTTCTAATAAAAAACTCCGCAGCGGAGGTTAAGTTTTCCTTCGTCGTTCTAGGTGCTAATCTAATGATGATTTGATGGTCATTCTTGGAAGGAATTTGGAGAGTTTTCTAAATGAGTAGAGATTACCCTGAAACTACCGATAAAAGTGAGCGGCTGACTGACGTCAAATTTATCAACTTATATTATGAGCACAGCAAGAATAAAAACACCTGCGTACAAACTGTGTACATCTAAATTCATTCATTTGCACTGAATTTAGTGTTGATAATTATGCGGAGGTGCATATATTCTCACCAATACTCTTTTCAGATACAACCCTATCTGCTTGCTCGATACTAAATCGATTTCCCCGGAAACACGTTTAAAACTAGTGACTTGTAGTGAAGTCTAACAGTCCTAATATCTGCTGAAGGTTTTTAACGAGGTAAACAGATAATAAATTTGTCACTATCTCAGAAACGCTTATAGGATTTGTAAGCTGAATGATCCACGTCCTCAGAAACTTTATTTGAGTCAGCTGACGAAGAGAACCTTGAGAAATACTCTTATTCGCACACGAATTTGCTTTTCACAAGTGAGACAACCGAATCCAGCTGTAGCACTCGTTCATGTTGATAAGGGCTAGGTCCAGATCCTGATATGTTTGTCGAAACCGAACGTTTCTCTCTTAACGTATTCCTGTGTTTGAATTGTTCTTATCATGTGTATTGTAGCTCTAAGTTGACCTTCGAACGAAGAATTTAATTTATGCGCCCTGTCTTTGACCTGCCTACAGTGAACATACGAAGAAGTGTTGTGAAGTTTCATCATCCATTATGCATTCTCACAATTCCGTCGATCACTGGATTTGCGCAGTGGTTGTCACGAGTGATCGTTTTGCACTTTCAATATGTCTGCCTGATGCGGCATTGTACCTTCTTTGGTCATACTTATTAGTTTTGGGGCGAGATGTTCAGAAGTCATACAAGGAATCCTAAGCCGGATTTCAGGCGCCCGGCTTAAGAGAGGAGTGCATTGAAGCTGTTGAAAACCTTCTGGACAATCTTCTTTTTAATGTCTAGTCCGTGTAGATGTTGAAAGAGCCTGTTCCAACCACTTCCCGACACTTGTGAGCATGATAACGTCTGTGTGATACACCGTCTCGTATACTGTTCCCGAAATTCCTGCAAGTGCTTGTCAGTCAGGAGCACTCCGGTGGATTTGCTTATGCATGATCATGTCTGCATGCAGGTTTTCCGATTATCGCGATTCAACCAGTTCAACTGGCGTGCTCAGTGTCTTAGCAACGAAGTTTATGCCAACTATGGTCATGGTAGAGGTATTTTACGTAGGTGTTTATGGTACTACTAGATTAAAAGTTGTGGGAAGTGGCTCTCAGGTACAGAAGTGAAAATCCCAATACATTAACTTGCTTTGAATCCACAAATCGTGCGCCAACGGTCCAGTCTTCCGCGGACATACCTGTGAAGTTGTTTTTATACCAACGTTTATCTTGATAGGCCTGGTTTTAAATTGTCGCTCATGGTAGCCTTTTTGCTGCGGTTGTTTGGATATTTTAGCCTTATTCTCATGCAAAACATATCCGAACTGTTGTACATTTTGTCTTTGTAGAATCCGAGATAGATGTGAAAGTTTGAGGAACCTGGTCAAGTGCGTACCATTAGACACTTCCTCTAGGTGGCGAATTTACGTAGCCTTCGAGCGCTTTCTTCTTGCGGCGACTGTTTCCTAAAGGCCTAAAATAGGGCCAAAGAGACATCTACATTATTTCAAACGTTGCGTTGTTTCTTATCCACATGGAGTTGTTTGGCTGCAAAAATTCATATATATTATTTTTGGTACATGTCTAAATTTGTTTTTACCACCTCATGCCTGGAAAAGTGGGGAAACTGGGGATTTTGTAGAATAAAAATCGCATGCCTACTTCAATCCCTACACCAAAGGAATTGCAGGCACCTCGGGTTTAGATGCCAAGGGCTTTATTGCTAGTGTGTGGAAGCCGCGTGGAGAGACGGGATAATCAGCTAAGGTAGGCGGTTTCTATGGTTTCCACTAAAGAAATAAGCATCAATGTCGTGAAGGAAGTCTGCTACCTTTTCTGAAAGCAAATCAACGTCATAATATTCTACGATATCCACTTGGTTGGCCAAGGGTTTCGGCTACACCACTCTACAACAAGTACGCAGTCCTGGCAGCTGATAATTATGATGACGGATTTTCCTTCCAGAGACACTACATCGGAAAAGCGCGACCTAATGCCATCTTCTTGTCGCGAAAGGCTGCTGCCGTAATCTTTCACGACACACTGGCTGGATTTAGCCTCTTCAAGCTTCAAGCAAGCCAAAATACCAGGGGAGCAATAAGACGAATAGAAATGAGTTCCGGTGCTGCAAAATACTTGTTATGAGGCTGTTTGGAGGCAGTTGGCTCGTCCATGCCCATTGAAACAGAGATCCAAGGAAAGCAGAGTAGAAAACGCTGGCTATAAAAGCCGCCCATAGGTTGACCACGATCCCCAATGGATTATCTAACAAGGTGCTTGAGCCCGGGACGCCTTCAAAAGCATTTTATTTGTGTTGCGTCGTCAATAGTCAGTCTTTTAATCTACACTGTCTGGGTCCCTGGCCCAAGCCAACCCCCCCCCCACTCAAGCCTGCCAAACCATTGAGACGTTGGTTCTAGGAAGGGTCCCTCAAGAAAACCATAACGATCGCTGCCTCGTGGTCCAGATTTTTTAGTCGGACGTCATATAATATTCCCAGAGTAAAAAGGATTGTCCCGTCGTTTGTTGGATTGGATCATTGATGTAACTTTTCAAGGTTGAATAGCTTGACCAAAACCCTTTCTTCGATTCACGTAGTCGGAAGGCTTCATTCGCCCTTGCAACCCTTCATTCGCTGACCCCCGCACACGGTTCTTACACATGCCTTCCTATTTGTTCAGCGGCAGTTCACGTGAATAGCCTTTGCACCTGAAATTTTGCTCGCCAAAAAAATCAAAATAAAATCGAGGTAGAAAGCGCTTTATTGGGTCGGGTTTTTCTACCTTGTTTTACGAGGTAAACGGTGTTTACCTCGTCTGTCGTCATACAACAAAGAATTCCGAGTCCTAGGAAGACAGTCTGGATCGGGATTCGCCGCGGTTGCTTCGGCCAGCAGGGGGTATAGACATCCGGATTCTCTCGGGTGATATGCCTGTTTAAGTCAGCCGACTACTAAGTGTTGAGAGAGCTCTGCTTTGTCCTACATTGAAGGTTGACGCTCACTTCATGGACAATCGGGAGCGGTCTCTTCAGCCATGAGCTAAACTTCCTTTATTTCTAACCCACACAAGGGTTCAGCCCAAGCGCCCACCAATGCCAAGTAGCCCTGAACTCAGTTGGACCATGTGAAAATCAGCTACTAATAGAATGATTTGATCTGGTATTGTTGTCCGTTTGACTCTGATCACGATAATGTGCGACAGCCCGTAGATGTTTGCTTTCTCTCCGCAATACGTTGGTTGAGGTAAGATTATTCAATTAGTCGCCCGTAAAGCGTCTCTGTGGCCCAACATTATCCGCATATTGTACTTTTAAAACTTGGCGCTTCATCTACTTTATGACTGGTCTTCACATAACGGCTAATAGCGCTAACTTTCGACTCTGTCTGTGCAGTGGCGAGCACGTTATAACACTTTCCTGCGAAATTCGGTGTTCCGAACCCATAAACCGTGAGAATCAACTGCCTCAAAACGGATGACACGGGGATGGGTTTCCTAACCCGTATACTTCATTTTCACACTGTCTGGTAAATATGGTAGGGGAGAAGTCATGTGCTAACTCGTTCTATGCCTTAAAGAAAGCTACTATCAAACCTCATGAAGTTTCGTCTGAAGATTAGAGGTTCTCATGAGGTTTCAACGAAATTGACTTTTGAGATCAGCACTGCGTCCACAGAGCTTTCCGGAACTTCGTAAGATGGCTGTGATGTAAGAAATTACCTGAATGATGACCAGATGGAGGATGCATATGTCAGCGGTGGAAATGTGTACCAATTTTTCTGAAAATTTTACTGTTCAAACACACTGTACCGCGAAGGTACACCAAAATTTGCCTAGTTGTGGAGCTGCAACTTTAAAAACCTCCTAGCCTTTGGTCCTCCACATCGTTCTAAAAGTATCTGCGAAGTCGGTAACCTGGATTCAAATTGTGAATGTTTTTTACTGAAAGGACTTCCGTAACTTTTTCCCTGTTTTACGACTAAATGAGATATCTTGTATCCTGTTATCGTATTTTCTACACCATTAAAAGGGAGCAAAAATGGATGCAACATCATCAGTTTATCCGAATTCTCAGCTGATCTCTTACTCAGTGACTAGCTGCGCTGAACAAGTCATGTAGACCGCGGAGATTCAGATCAAACCTTAATTGATTGTCGCAGGACTGGTCAACGTAAACCATAGTCTACACAGGAACAAGAGTCACGTATGCGTCAGGCGGATACCGTTGAACCTCGGCCCTTCCAGATGAATCAGCTCGGAACACTTACTGGTAGCAAGCGATGGCTAAAATCCGGGTACAGCTGACTATATGAAACCGGCTAAACTGTAGTCAAAATTGCATGGGCAAAATTGATCCTAAGGTTACCGGCACTCCAATGCGCAACAGCTGCGACGTGGCTTGACACAGAAGAAGCGACGGTGATCTCCTGCATTTTACTGTCGCTCCGAAAGTTTGTCCATTACTTCAGATAGTTTGTTATGCCTCGGGGATAGAGTTATCATTCCATCGACTCACCGAAAGGCTGTTCTTGCAGATTTGTAATCTGGTCATCTGGGTAGTGATAAAACGAATTCTTTTGAACGCTTGTCATGTTGATGGCCGGAGCTAGATGCTGACATCAAATATACTGTTAAAAATTGTATTGAATGTACACACAAGATTCATAGAAAATCTCCACTTGCTTGTGAAACATTTCAACGCGTTCATGCTGACTGCTGTGGTTATTGACGTATACTCACGTTGGTCTGAAGTTTTTCTAACTACTTCCCCTAGTTCTGGATTCACAGAACAACCGTTGAGGAAAGTATTCAACCGTGAATGTGTACCAGCTGTTTTGGTCATTCAAAAGTCACTCGAGGAATGGTTATATGACCTTGGATGGCCTTGAGAGTTTATTGCATCCCCAGTCGAATGGGCTTGCTGAGGCGTTTGTGCGAACACTTAAATGTTCCAGTACTTCATTCTCTCCTACATCTTCTAAGCAATTAGACCGCGGAATTGATAATTTTCTAATGCAGTATAGGAATGAAGTTCACTGCAGCAATTCTTTTTAAATCTCACTCGTTGCGTACAAGTCATGACTGTGCCAGAACGGCTGATGCTACCTCTTTTAAGGGTGATGATTTGTGGCCTGCTACAGGAATATACTCACATCAGATGGCAAAGGGATGGTCACGATTCTTGATTTGAATGCTCTCTATTGCCATCGGAGACATATTGACCAGGATTTGTTCAACACCAGAGGTCAGTCGAATAATGGCACTACTGACGTTTCAAATTCTAATGAATCGTTTGTAGATGATCATATTGTATCCGAAGAAAACGTTATCTCCGTAGAACATACTACCTGAGAAAAACCTGAATTTTCCAATCCGGAAAGATCCGAAAGATCAAGACCTAGACTACCACTGAACTATTAACACCCACACGCTCGTCCAATGTGTGATGAAAACAAATTGTGCTCTATTCAATGCTCTATCGAGTATTCTATCGGTTTATTATTCCACGTGCTATATACACATCAGTTTGAATACATACGTGTTACTTATTGCGCCATGCTGGATTCTGAATTTCGCTTACTGTATACTGATATGCGTTCTCAACTCATTTACTGCATTTGGTTTTGGTTACGTTGTTTGTCATTCTTGAAGATCAGTACACGCTGTTGTTGTGCACATTTCTATTCTTTTATCCGTTAAAAACACTGCACGCTACTGTACAGAGTTGCTTTTTCTGGAAATAATTCATAAATTGGATTCCCTCCTGTGGTTAAGGTCGAACATTCATGGTGACAATTTAATCAGTAAATTAATGGAACCCTCTGCCTAGGAGAAGCTCGACGAATAGGAATGATCGACCTAATTGGACAGTTATCAAAAGCCCCCTATTGGCTCACTTGGCTGGAATTTGGCTGAAAACCATTTTCTTCTAAAAACAACGCTTGAAGAAGCGAAAGTTATGGTTTTGAAGGACTTGTGAGCCTCCGCGTGCATGGGACTGTCAATCTATGATTGCTGCTTTAATGATACATACATGATTGACGGTGTAAAAGATGTGGTGAACATATTGAACGGTGTTTCACAATGCTTTGAGTTAACCTAATTGCTTAGGCAAGGCTATCGCTGCTTTTCCAGCAATCATTTCTCAACATGGATTTAACTTACTGCACTTTGAGTGTCGCGATAAATTTTGGCAGGTATGAACGTAAATCCTCACCGTCTTTCCTGCGTTGTCGTAGAATAGCAGCAAACACACTTCTGGGGAAATTTTTCCTGTTTTCGGTTTGTTGCACGTTAATGCAAGGATGTTAGCTTCGTAGGCCCTTCGCAACGTGTAATGCAATTTCCCTGAACACATCGGCTTGCACCCGCCAAACCTAGAGTGAAAGACTTCCTCTGTTTTATTTCGTAAGTATTCTAAACCACCTTATTGTGCCAAACATTGCCTAAAATATATATACGTGCGTGTGTGTGTCCGTGTTTCGCACGCACACACGACGGTGTGACGTAAATTCCTCACCGATATCAAACAAACTCCACCCTGAATCTGTACCAAAAACGAGGACTCCACGAGACACACCACAGATCTGAGACAGTAGATTCAGCGCGGAGATGATGCCTGGGAATTTAGAAAGTCATTCGGTGACAATTTTCTTCTGATGCTGCAAGCACTCTTATTTTCAATTCGTCCACGATCAATCTTCATAACGATACAAAAAATCAGCGCCTCTCAAACCCAATACTAGGTTCGGATTAAGTATGTTACCTCTGTACCTTCTTAAAGGAGTTCGCTGTCCTACTGCCTTTTCGTGAATGATTCGATTGATCTATGCATCAAAATAAGTCGAAATGCTAACCATCGCGAGCCGGCACAACTGAAACCTTGCCACAAATCTTACCCATATATATCACCTTAATGCATGCACCCCTCTCACCAGTTTTCGAAAAGACTCCTGTTGATCAGGACGGACGAGGTGTCCTATTTAAATTGCCTTTGTCCTTTTATGGACAGGCTCCACTTGGCATTATAGCAGTCCGTACATCACAATGCAGAATAGCTGGGCAGAAACGATGAACCAGTCAAATTCCTCAAAGACACCAAGAATCCTCTCACGACGCTCTTGGGCCAACCTAACCGAGGGAACCATCAATGGGTATACAATCAAGGTAAGATCATTACGCTTAGACTTCAGATGATACCGACTCCAACAGGATTTGCCGCAGCAGCCACTGGATTCCCAGAGGGGCGCATTCAGAGGCGGGTTCAGTTTGATGAGAAAGCTAACACAAATATTGTGTTTGAATGTATCACTCTTGTTTCCATTGCACACCACACAACAATGTCAAGCTGGTATAGTATGAGAGCAAAGCCAGGTTGTGCCTTTTGACTTCAGAACGTGGATAATACAACGACCAAATAGACCGATTGTCGAGGAATAGTGATCGATTTTGGGATGCTTGAGGGTGTGCATGCCCATTTGCAGGAGGCGGCAGCGCCAAGGCTGACATCAGACCTGCCAGATAAGGGTCCCGCTTGCTGCTCACGAGTAATTGTTTCACGCCTCACCACGTATCACTAGTTCAACAGTTATGAGGATGGAGCTAACAGGGAAGATTTTTTAGTGCTGCCAGGTGGGGAACAAAAACACATGTTCGGAAGAGAAGGTAGGGGGGTATCGGAAGAACCATTTTCATGTCCACCCACACTGTTGTACCCCGCAGGCGGCTGACTCGTCATATGACAGCAGTGGACGGCCGATTTAGCAGAAGATTGTCGTTATTTCTGAGAACCGTGGTCTTGCATGGGCTGGGTTACTTCAAGGGCACATAAACCTGGACTGGAGGACGAATACGGTAACATAAAGCATCCTGTTCCTCAAAAGCCGGATCGCAAGACAGTGGCGTTTGAGGAGAAGTGCGAATTTACCAGATTTGTCTTCTGGTGTCTCTCCTAAGTTCTTCTCCATTAGCTGCGAATTCATGTGGGAACGAGATCGTCACCTGTTCGCACAGTGCTGGGCAATTGGCCTGTGGCACAATGACACCGGGCTAGCTTAGAAAGGACAGCGTCGCTGCTCGAATCAAGGGGAAATGTTCTCGCCAGTCCCGAACATAATTTGGCCTGACGGATTTTTAGATGTCAATTGAAAGTGAGCCTGTGCGCCGACCGTGAAGCCTGTGGACACAGAAGGCTGAGAAAATGAGAGGCCAACCAAACAGAGATTTTCCGAAAACCGTTTCAGTTGATCCCTGCGGTCGGTCCAGGACAGCCTCTGTACGCGAAACCACCCAGGATCAGGTGACGTCACCATCTCGAATAAAGAACACAGACCACTGTGCCGAGTACTTCAGACATCGATTCTCGTAGCGTACCGTTGCCGTTCATTTGAAGATTTCGCCTGAAGTCGAACCCTGGATGAGGACAGTGGAGCCCCTTAGCGCCTTGGAGGTTTATGACTACAAATGGTCCTTGAAGCGCCACCGAGCTCCTGGTCAAGATGGTCTCCTACCCACATTGTTCAAAGATGGAATTGAAGTCCTCGCCGCCTTTCTGATCTTTTTTCCTGTACCAGAAAACTGAGGAAAATCAGTGAGAGCACCCGTTTTCGAAAAAAAGGCTCGTAGTGAGTGCGGTAACTACAGGTGATCAGCTTGACATCCATTGCAACGTGACTGCTGGAGTCATTTGTGCTTACGGTGCGTTATGTTGGCCCCTGGAACTCCCACTCGAGAGCAGATGACACGATTCTGTCCTGGTAGGAGTTGTGCTGACCACATCTTTACACCATCCGTTGATAGAACAACGTCATACGTACCAACGACCCTAAGTTTCAGTATTCCTGGATTTCCGAGGCGCATTCGACTTGATCTGTTCCACTTAACGCGCTTGTCCATCAAGGAGCGCCCCAAAAATTTGTAAACATGATAAGTTGTTTGTATTCTCAGACTTCCAGACGTTTGTGAGAGCCGTTTCTGAGATCCCTCCAAAAGCTTCCGTAGACGAAGCGATGTCCATCAGGGATTCCCACCCTCTCCATGCCTGTTTAATTTCGTGACCGACGAGATAGTGAGGTGAAAACTGGAAAGCCTTCAAAACCTGGGTGTTCTAATGGGTGCTAACGAAAACCTTGTACTCTGGAATGGGCAGATAACATCGTTCTCACCTTCGAGGAAGAGGAGAAGTTGCAGGTGATTGTGGATGAACTGGCCCAAGTCGCTGCGTTTATTGGTATGCACTTCGCACCCGCAAAGCGTAAGGTCATGCTCCTGGACATGCGGGCGCTGAACACCACTTTCAACCCTTTTTGTGGTGTTCGAATTCGTATAATTCATCATTTCTTTGTTGTTTAATTTCCAACCGTATTGTTGCCGACAATGGAATTGTAGTAATCTTCAAAATCCGGGGAACGGTTTTCTTATTTACATCTCGGTGCAGAATAAATCCCTATCCGCAGATGCACGAATCTCCAGAAATTTGACCAGTCTAACATATTTATCTGGTGCAACTGTAGTATTTCTTCCCATTTTTCTTTATTCATTGGTTTTTCTTTATTCTTATTCTTACTTCATAATCATAATCTCCATTAGTTTTCTGGAAATCTGTTTTGCTTAATTTCACCCCTCTTTTTAAATTCATTCCTAAAGCTTCAACGCTACGTTTGTCGGGCGCTCAGTATTCGCACAGTGGAGAATAACAGTAATGTTTATTCCCAACTTGTGGGTGGCGTATCGTCTGACATGATCATAGTCTTACGGTCAGAATGGAGCATGACTGGGGGTTCATGGGAGTGCGGGTAGCGCAAAAAGAGGACAATGTCATAAACAGTGGGAAATATCCGATGATATAGTAATAATAGGTTCCTGTCCTAACTTGTTGGGAACAATGGGCTTGAGGTCCGACTAGATCAAAGACGGTCAGGTGGCATGAACTAAAACTGAAAACCATTGCCGGCCATGAGTGACCTTGGGTGGTTAGGCAAATGACCGGAGTTTCAACTAGGAAAAGTGGACATGGAGATGGGATAATTCAAATTCGGAGCACATGACAGGTTTTGTTTCGAAAATTTGGTGTAACCTGAAAGTAAGTAGACTCACTGCTTGCACTGTTGTAGGGAAGCCGGGTGCAGAGGAATAGGTTGGATGGGGGCAAGTTGCCAATACATAGGGCGACCTTAACTCCGTATACAGATTTGGACTTGTGCAGGAGGCAAGCCGAAATTGCAGCGGAAAAGCCAGGCTAGCCAAATCTGAGCGAAAAATTCATTGGGTACGGAAGAGCTCATCCCAGAGACGGGGCCGGATGGAAACTGCTCGAAGTTGTGACTACAGGCTTGAGTGCGCGTGGGGTTGCGGTCGAGATTCTGGAGTGCCATCACACTGGGTATGACAGTGCCGTGCCATCATCCAACTGGCATGCTTCGGTTTCTCGAGGGCCCCATAATGGCAGTCAAGGCTTGGAGGAGGGATACTCAGTTTCGTGGCGACCGGTTCTGGGTGAGACAGAGGTTGACACAGGGAGTCATGCAGACGTAAGCTCACGCATAGTTTCCTTTTTGTTGGAGGAGCGTGTGGGTGTAGACCGGACACCAGCCAGTGTGAATGAATAACAGTTCCAAGGGACGTTTCAGCAAATGCAGTCGAGGTTTGAAGCTTGGGAAGAGAAAGAAATAGAATGAAAGCGGCAGTGTGTGGCGGGTGTTAGGAGGCATGAGATACAACGGCGTCAATAGAAAAAATCCAAAAGGGGGTAGCAGCAAGCTAAATGGACCCAAGAAGGGTGAATACGTTTGCTGATCTAGAAGCCAAACATTAGTTGGGCCAGAGTAGGTGCCTAGTTTTGGGAAGGTGGAAACTTTGTCGTCGAGGCAGCTAGCAGGGAGGCTAGCTTTTGGACTAGTTGAGAACGGAAGGTGATCGGCTAATGGTGCATCTCAACCCAGATGACGGTCTAGGGACAGAGAAATTAGGCGATTATATGCTTTCTGTCGAGTCAACAATCAACAGTTTCTGCTGATGTGCTGTATAATGCGCACTATTCGAGAGAACTCTCTGTTTCCCCGCGATCCTTAGCACTCTCAACACTTGTTCGTCATGTTTTTCCAACCATAGGGCTCATGAACAATGGTATGCCACCTACCGGATGAAAATAAAAATTATTATCCTGTCATCCGGATCTAGTTCATAGCTTCAGGACCATAAAGCTAGCGAGCATTTATTCTTGCGGATTGTGCTACTTGTCTCTTCTCATGGTGACTTCGTAGCACCATGTAGATCTTGTGAACACTTACTTTCCATGCTCAACTCCATCTTTCTCCTTGTCAATATCGGCCACACAACCTCACAAGGATCTATTTTAAGGAAATACAACACAACCACCCGCTTTTTGGGTCCAACGTGACATTGGAACTTTTGCTGTGTAGTTGTTTTTGTGACTGACGGTTCACTATCATTGGCTGATGTCAAGTCTAAACATGACCAAATATTTTAGCTAACAACCACTGGATTCATCTATTCTCATCGGTGGGTTGATGTTGAGATCCCCGGAGGTCTGAAATAACACAAAGCTAGAATCCTCTCCTCCCGGTGTGGTAGTTCAGAATGACCACCGCTCTTACATGCCCTTGCTTAGCTCAGTAGCTTAGTTGTAGGATAAAATAAGTGCTAACTTGGTTGAAACTGACGTTCACTCCAAACTCACATCTTTTGTAGTTAATAACCCTAGAGTGTGATTCAGTCAACTGGAATGCTACTTCCACTTTTGCCAAATTACCCCAAACAGACCACGTTTTCCTACGTGGCATTTTAGCCTCCTGTAGAGTTATTTGATTTGATTGATTCCATGCCAGCATCAAATCCATACAAAACGCTTAAGGCATCCTTATTTAGACGGACACCGAACTGTTGCAAAACGAAATCCCAGAAACTGTTTCCAGAAGTTGAGCTGGGTGATTGAATGCCATCAAAACTACTGCAACATGTGCAAAGACGTTTCTGCAGCAAGTCGATTGACAACTCGATTTTAAAGGAAGCGTGGACGCAGTGTAGTCCTTTGAATAGACGTCAAATACCAGCTACCAAGTCCGATGTCTCAGGAGGTCATTATCAGGGACCGCAGATAAATTCATGAGTGGTTCTCGGATAGTTTAATCGCTTCAACCTCGAAACAACATACTTATTCTAGTGACAACCTGTTGCAGCACAATTCAACCGAATGCAAACGCGAATGGGCCAGCCCTTGACCAATGGCAACAGGTTATCTACCACATTGAATCGCATTACCGTGTCATAAAGGTCACGTGAATCGCGCTCTCCATCACGGAACTCTAGCCGTTTCCGTTATCGCCGTACTAATTTCAAAGACCAGGCTTTACGCTGTGAAGCACCGGGCGCCTTTGTCTACCTTAGGCAGAAAAAAACAGTGAACAGTCAGTGTGGCAACAGTTGTCACTGGTCGGTCACCCGTGACGACATTACAGACGGCTAACGGCTCTCGCATAGCTACATTCAGTGATAAGCCAATGACGCTTGACTTTGGTCTACATTGTGCATTCCCCCGGATTTTCACTGTTGCTGACGTCCAGGTTCCAATCATCACTAACCTCTTCATAGCCGTCTGTATCAAATGACGAAGCTTCTGGATTTTTTAACGTCACTCTTCTTTCCATCAATCCAGCTAATTGCCTCATCATACCCAATCGGTATCCGCGTCGCCCGCATTCCCAATGTTCCGTTTTACGACGATTTAATTAAAAAGTTTTCATGTTTTCTTAAACCATCCTATTTGGTCTCGAGTTTGTCACATTCACTCCAGCACCACAATATAACCAATGATTTTCTAGTACATTCAGCCCACGACGACTGCACCTTGAGATGCTGCCGCCGCATCTGACTTCACAACATGTCGCAACTCGGAATAATTCGGCCTTCAAGTGCATTTCGTGCCCCTCCCTTATATTTGATCCCTAGAATATCTACTAGTGACCATGCGGCGACTGCCGAGCGTTCAGTTGTCGTACCGTTCATGACGGATACACAATACCGCGAATTCACGATTTTGAACTGGGGTTGCAGGGCCAAACTGTTTCGTCCAAAATTAACCTTCTGTTCGTTTTACCATACACCAATTGCCCCCGACGACATTCTAAAAACAGCGATTACCACACCGTTTGGTCTATTCGAACTTACACACGTGCGTTCCAGGCTGCGGAACGCCACTCAAACGTTTCAGGGCTTCATAGATCAGGTATTGCATGGTTCAGACTACGTTTTCGTCTACACTGACAACGTCTTAGCGCCAAACAAAACGGTCAAAGAACACAAATCCCACTTGCTAGTTTTCATCAAACGTTCCATGCGATGTTGTATCACGATCAACACAGAGAAGTGCGTTTCTGCAGCAAACCAGCTTGGTTTACTCGATCGTGGTGTCTGCCACGAAGGAATCCGGTCACTGCCAGATAAAACCACTGATATTTCGAAAAGTCCCACAATTCAATCAACCCGAAGCCTTCGTCAGTTTTTGGGTATGGTCAACTACCACGGCAGATTCATTCTACGTTGCTCAGAGATTCAATCGCCACTGATAGGTTTGCCCAAAGCAAACAACAGACGGTTGCAATTCATTAAGTATTATAGCATACCCGCAACTACTCACTTACTACTTTTGATCATGCCCTCGCCCAATGGTGTATTCACACACAGCTGCGAACAAAATCTTTTGGCCCCAGCCGCCTGCGGGACCATTCATTATATACCGCTGAACCTTCCATATTGGATGGAACAGGACAGCAAGCTGCTCTTGTACTCACACTGGACTCGCTTAGCACCGATATGTGTGGTGTCTCAAAAGCTAGAATTCAAGATGCAGTCACAGAGATCAAGCTAACCACCCAATCAGTTTCCACTTGCTTCCGTCTACGCACTTCTGAGGAACCCGGGGCTGTTACAGCGGGATATTCAGGGGTTGGTGTCGTCCTCTGCCACTGGGCGAAAGTATCCTTGCTCGACTAGATACCTATTGATAGCCGCTTCTGCTCGATTCGTCTGGCAAAACCAGTGAAGTCTCACTGGTTGACTTGGTTAACCCGTCTGTTCCGCTAAGCACGCTTGCCTACCAAGGAATGCACCGGAAGTTCCTGAACATAATAAACTCTTTGTATTCCCAGATTTCCGGACGGGTGAGACCATATGACGAGCTCTCCAAAAGCTTCCGCACACAAAACGTTGTCCGTCAGAGATGTCCACTCTCCACATTCCTGTTTAAATTTGTGATCGATGAAATCATGTGTCCAACGCTGAAAGATCTCTCAAACCCCGATGTTAGAATGGCCCGTGACGAAGACCTTGCCGATCTGGAATAGGCAGATGAGATCGTTCTCATGTTCAAAGAAGAGGAGGAGGCGCAAATGTTGTTGGATGAGCTGACAAAAGTCATCTTGTCCTTTGGTATGCACGCACAAAGTGCAAGGTTTTGCCTCTGGGCATGCAATCACTGAACATGCCACTTACAATTCATGGGGAAAGCACTCGAGGTTGTGGAGCGTTTTACATATGCTGGAAGTTGTATTAGTTCAAACTGTCGTGTGATGGATGCGGTCAATTCACGAATCCGTAAAGCCTCGGGTTGCGTTTACTAATTTGAGACCCTATGGCGTCATAGCGTCGGAATGATACATTCCTGAATCAAAAAGGACGTTTCTATCAAGCTACAGTGCGGGCTGTTTTGTTGCATGGTTGTGAGACCTGATGTGTCCAGGTAGGGTAAATGGAAAAGCGTCTGATGTGCTAAATTTTACCGTTGAGTAATCAGTGAGGATTCCGTAACTCAACAAAGAAGCTCACAATGAACTTTCCGTACATCATTACTAACCCAGCCAAGGCTGACTTCCCCAAGATTCTTGGAATTTATTTTAGCATTCCGGAAATAAATACACCCTCTCCGTGCAGTGTTCTTCAGTGAAAATGATAAAACGCCTGAGCTACAACTACCAACAATAGTATCACCGAGCACCAAACAGATGAGCTAAGGACAAAACCGTGCGTGCTGCAAAAACCTTTCTAGATTCTAGTTAGCCAAACAGACTCAGAAGTTAGACCTCAGTTTAACTAGAAAAATTAGGTAACTGCTTGTAAGAGTGTGACAGAGGCCTTTACCACATTGCATTATAATGTCAACAGAACGCAGGTTGTGAACGTGCATGCACCTTTCCGACGGCGTCAAAAGCCGAGTTTTGCGAAATCTGATGCATACTTGCTGTGCTAGGGGACCTGTGAATGAAGAATGGTCAATAAGCAATCTGGTTAAAATAAGCGATGACATAATGTAAACGTGGTTGATGCTAGAGGTGACGGTCGAAGAAAGTCAAGAGGGTTGAGAAAACGAGCGAGTAACATGTTTCGGAAGATTTCAAAGGCGATATTTGTCTACATGCCGGCTATTTTGAATCGATTGCACGTGACACCACCAAGCCTATCGTGCATGTTTTCTAAACTGAAGCGCAAATTTGGTCCTTTGCAAGATTTTGCCGGGCAACACATGGCTAAATTGAAGCGTTCCTATAGGTGTTCATGACTGCTTCATGATTATGCACCCACCTTCGTTTAATTTACCAACATGATCGTAACCTCCGCATTCCTTGGTTATGTACTTGTTATTTGATAACTAAATATGAATAGGACTCACCGAGCTCACCATCAATTGATTGGAAACCACAGGTCACAAAAAGCCATTGTTTTTATTGGGTGATTCGGCCAGTAAAGTGAGCGGTATGCGTTTTCCTTTGAATTTCAGTGCCAACACCGTAACCAATGGTCCGACTGCCAAAAATTCCTTTGTTGGTATCACAGCGTTCACACCAATGCAAAAATTATAAGCAGTGGTAAGCTCGTTTCTCAGAAGTTCCTATTTTGTGACACAACATCAGCCAAGAGGTCGCAGTAAATCGGATTCAGAAATGTGGCTGATGTGTTAAAATTAGAAGGGACTATCCGTTTTTGTAGTTTTAAAGCCTGTTGATGCAGAAGAATATGATTTTCGACAGGGGCAATGCTGCCGATAATGTACAAAAATTCACCTCAGGCGCTTTTGTAAACGAAACCGAGAAATAGCTATGCTATTTGCTGAGGCAATAATTCAGTTGTAGCCGCAAAGTCGGGGCGGAGGTTACGAGGGGGAAGAAACGTGGGAAATTTCCACTATCAAAGTGATAGATGATAGAATCAGATATGCATCTATATCCCTACTCTATATGCAGCTGGTCACCGCAGGCTCCATATGATTAATTGTCTTCCTCACCAGCTTCCTTACCCACGTTTTGAGTGGTACTTACTTAAAAGTTCCAACAGCTGTCTGTGGTAGCCTCTTAAACCCGTTTTTCTGCGCCCTATAGCATCCACATACATGATTAGCAAACTTTCCCGACCATCTCCTAGCTAACCATTTGTCCATCAAAACAAACCACGAATGCAAGTAGGCTTGAGCCGAGATTTCGGATCCGGCCCACTTGGATATCCGCCTCCCCTTCCTAGCTTCATCGTCAACAGCGTAATATTGACCTTAGCGGTGCCTTCTAGTTGGTGAATGCCTGTCATATCCATATATGGCCAGTTCAATCTGATTATTCACCGCCATCTCCACTGGGATTGCCATTATCAATTCTAACATCGGGTACAGTCGCATAACTCTAAACGTTAGAACTTGTAGACACTCCAAGATGCATTATATTTCAGGCCCAACCCGAATACTACTGCAGAGCTTGGAAGAAACCCGTTTTTTCCCATTTAAGTTCACATTCTCAGTCTCATTGTCCCACTTGACCCACTGCAGTGAACAATATTTAGTCATCAACTGAACCCAGCTTCCCTTTGCTACATACTGATCTTGGTCATTCACAACATTTTGGTAATTAGAAAATGCACCAGAACGTTCATCTACGGGACCAGCCACGAACCAGGTTAAGAGATCACGATGATTTTTCACAAAGTCCGCTGCAAGTTATTGCAAAACACCATGTGCGTTGGTCACTACCCACTACCATAAGGACGGTGTGATCCACCGCGTATCTGGACAATCGCTGGGGAAGTCAGTCATACATTCATTTGACATGAGGGTCAGGGTGCTCGAGAAAAATTGCTCAGTATATTCTGACCAACATTTGAGTAAATATCGGTCTATTAGAAGCGCTTTCTTTACCTCACGCAACACATTAGCCCGCCGTGACAGATGACCCATCATCATCCTCATCGACAGCACAACATCAGCATTCAATACTGATGCTTCGCTGCCGTACAACCATGAATTTCGAGAGCCTTATTGTGAAGCAAAAGGTCAAAATTTGACCGGGAAGGAACTTAGTGCAAGCTTAACGCATTAATTCCAATCGGACTACACTTCCAGACATTTATCTGAGCAATCTAGATAGAAAATGACAGCATCGATTAGCAGCCATATCTTGCAGTGTCTCCAACCAGGCGCAGTGGGGACCATGCGACCTCATCCTGGATGGCAAGTCGCACCTAGGCTCTTGGCAATCTCATTCGCGCTCCTCTACCAGGTCATAGGTTGGTCACGTCTCTGCTTCTGACATACAGAATCGGGCACCGAAAAAAGCCTGATACACGGGTCTGTTGGATTCAGGAATATACCAGTTTAGCGGCACAGGTTTCTGCAAGTAGAATTCGCTGCTCATACCCCGCAGATTCAGGCACTGACCCTATGACATAATACAATCGGAACTGGTACAACTTCAAAGGTAAGCGAAATGCACCACTAATTCCAACGCCGCTCCCTGGGATGTAAGTGGCGTGTTCAGTGCCCGCATATCCAGGAGCATAACCTTACGCTTTGCGGGTGCGAAGTGAAAAAATTGGGTACTGCGCATGCGAACTACCGCCCCTTCTGATCAGGCAATAATTAACGCTCCACTGGGACATGGTGACCACGTCGTGCTGACATTTGACATTCATCTGCTGCATGGCAAAAATCTTGAACCACAAGCGTGTATTCAAAACATCTGCCCTGCAGACTTCTCAGGAATGTGCATCCTTCTGAAGCAGTTAATCTCGGGCCAGCCTCAGCGGAAGAGTTATACAAGACCATTGTCCATGGAGTCATGAGGCTGACGTGATGTCTGTTCCAAAAATACCTTTACGCAGTTGGATAGACTCCATTCTACCTGAAAGTATTCAATGTCTGCTGGAAACAGAACTCAGCTATTTTCAAAATGTTGACTAAGAAAGGTACAGAAGATGAGCTTGCATTTCGTCGGATGCGGAATCGCTATAAGTTATAAATCCGCAAAGAAGAAGTATGAAAACAATCCGCCATTCCTGACCTAGCCAGGAAGGACAAAAAGGTACTGTTTTACTACGTAATGCATTGCCGCATAAGTAATCCAACCGCCTTTTCATGAGGGTTATGAGCCCAGGAGTGGCCTATTAGTAGTATCTCAAGTCTACAGAGGACACTGCTAGTTTGTCCTGCATCAGTGACATTGTCACACCTGATTTTGTCAATGCGTAACTACGAACGGCTTCTGACCGGCTTGATTTGCACTTTTTCTTGCGCAAGAAATACTTACTGTGCGTGCTAGGGCCAGAGGAGTTCCAACCAAGAATCCTGGAGAAAGCTCCGTTCACACTGGCGTTGCGTTTCTACCTGCCCTCGCTGGAAGAGAGCAACTTTGCCTCTGTGTGGAGGGAAGCTAGTGTCACACCAATCTGAGAACTGGTGACCGACTGTCGACCGGCAGCTACGGGCCCATTAACACCACTAGGATACTGCCCAAGATGTTGGAGCGAATTCTGAAGCGAGCCATCTTAGATAGGCCTACTACCAACAACGCTGTATCTCCTGTTCAACACGGATTTCTCCCAGACCATTCTTGCATGACGAACATGCTCGTATTTATGGACAGCTTAACCCGAACCAAGGACAAGGGATACGTATCGGTGGCATATATTCCGATTTCTCGCAAGCACTCGATAGATTCCTACACGTCCCGCTGCTCCACATACTAGCGTTTCATGGGGATCAATGGAAAATTCTACACTGTATTACGGTGTGCCTATGGGATAAAATATTCCTAGTGAAAATAGGCTTGACCTACTCTTCTACAGCGCCGGTCTCCATTGGAGTTCCTCAAGGCTCCGTTTTGAGACCGCTGCTGTTTTCGATCTACGGCAACGACCATGTCCACTTTTTGCGGACGACTTGAAATCCTGGAGTTCCAATGTCGGTGCCCTCCAGACGGGTGTAAACGCCGGGAATAGGTGGTTGTTGGACCGGCACATGTCTCTGAATGGCGAAAGGTGCGTTCACATGTCATTCGGAGGAGACTCAGCGAACGCCCTTGTCGTGGATGGTGTAAGAGACCAGAAAACATCACGAAGATAGATCCCAAAAAGGATTAGGCTATATGGCCATTTTCGAACATGCCGTTCTGACTGCATCATGAGAAATCGGCTCAAAAGGCATTCGCAGTTGTACGGATGACTAGGCGTACCGTATCGCATGGACTTCCAAATTCTCCGTGAGGCCGCTTCTGGAATATGCCGACTAAGTTTTCTACTCAGGTCACAAAAGGGCTTAGCCCTCATTCAGCTTGTCCAGCGATCTGCCACGGAGAAGGGTGCCTGCCTTAAATCCATGGGCAATGAAACGCGTCTCGTAGTCTTCGACTCCTTCCCCTAGGTTTATCGTCTCCCTCGAGGGGGCCAACTTCGCAATCACGTCCTGTTTGAATAAGACCAAGCCAACAAGATCTTCACCGTTGACTCAGCTAACTCATGGTGGGAATATTTTAGGAATATTTTGAAGCTCCGAGCAAACGTTTTCATCAGGGAAATTGTTTTCATTTCGGGTGGTTGCTCCATGAAATAACCCCCGTCCCGCGGTTGTCTACACTCCACCTAGAAATTAGCTAAAAGCACTATTAGAGACTTTCTTGCGAGTCTTTGAGCTGACAAGCGTACTGCCTCGCACTGAGAACTTATAGGAGAGCGCTACATTTTTTTGCTTCACGGATCACGGATTTATACACATGATCGGGGCATTTGCCCAAGTTTACCGGGTCGGTTTTATTCTTGTCGTTCATCGGCCGTCTTTCACCTGAAGAGCACAAGTGAAAAAAGGTGTAGCACTGCTCTTCATGCTTTCAGCACGGGGCAGTATGCGCGAGGATTTTCGTAAATAAATGTCTAGTGGTGCTTTAAACTGGGTTCTAGAAGGGGTACGGGCAACCGTCGGAGGAAGGTCACTCCACGCCCCTACTACCCGAAATGGTAAAAATTTTTGTCTAATGAATGTGTGTGCTCTGAGCTTAAAAATTTACTTAGTGTGTCCCCGCCGTGAGTTTACTGGGTCAGTGGTGAAAAACGTGTTTGCCAAGCTTTGTTCGAACAGGGCATAAGTAAGAATTAGGTCTCCCCGAGGCGACGATATTCCAGGGGAAATGGATCAAGCATCGTGAGACGCTTTTCGTAGTCCACGGATTTGAGGCCGGCAACCATTCTCGTTGCAGCTCGCCGAACGCGCTCAATGAGAGTGACCTCTTCCGAGCGTCTTGAGTAGACAACTTGGTTTGCATACTCCAGGAGCGGTCCGAAGTAGGCCTCATAGAGTATTTGGAAGTCCATGCGAGTAATACGAGAGAAGGTGCCTCGGATCATCCGTTAATTTGCGAATGCCTTTCGGGTCGATTTTTCATGGTGCAGTGAGAAGGACAAGTTTAGGAGACCCAGATGCTCAAATTCTTTTTGGCATCTATCCTCATTATGTTTTCTGGTCCTTCCTCTCCATGCATAAAAGAGGCTGAGTCTCCTCCAAACGACACATGGACGCACTTGTCGTCATTCAGAGGAAGGTGACAGTCCAACGATCGCTGCTTGGCAGCGTCTACATCCTTTTGGAGGGCACTGGCACTGGAACTCCAGGAATTCAAGTCGTCCGCAAAAAGCAGACATCGACTTGCAAGAACATCTGGGAAGTCGTTGCCGTAGAGCAGAAGCAGCATTGGCCCCAGGACGGAGCCTGGAGGAACTCCAAGGGAAACCGCCGCTCGAGAATGATCTGTCCGGTGCTTGAATCCCGTAAGACTCGAGTTTGTGGAGCAGCGGGACGTGCGGGTGCCTATCACGTGCTTCCGAGAAGTCAAAAAGTATGGCATCCGATATGAGTCCTTCGTCCTTGGCTTGGGTTAGGCTATCCAAAAACACGAGCATGTTTGTCACGCACGAGCGGTTCGGGAGAAATCCGTGTCGAGCCGGAGATATCAGGTCACTGGAAGTAAGGTGACCTAGTATAGCTCGCTTCAGAATGCGTTCCATCATCTTGCACAGTACGATTGTGAGGCTTATAGGCCTGTAGCTGCTAGGCGATAGTCGACCACCAGTTTCGCAGATTGGTGTGACAATCGCTTCCTCCCAAGCAGAGGAAAGATGGCCTTCGTCAAGTGAATGACGAAACACCTTGTGCCTTTCAGACGAACGGTAGCCGCTGAACAAGAACAGAAACGAACCAAGAAGCTTGGGGAAGACCTGGATCCTGCTTATCAATCCGTGAATATTTGAGTCCCTTGAGTTGTCTAATTTATTGAACTAAGTAAACCGCAGTTTCTACCACATGAAACTCCGCGCGCGTTTTAGTTGCAAAAATTGGTGGACCGCTCAGTTGACGTATACCATACTGGGAATAATCATTCGATACAAGATCCCCAAAGTATATTGGGACGAAATAATATCTGTCGGAAAGTTCTGATCTGCATGACCTGTTGGACTACTTTTGGTTAACGCCTGTAATAACTTGCATATCCCATCCAGGAACAAACCGTTTTTTCGGTCGTACTTAGTAGGCTGGTTGCTTGCGGAGTTTGGAACTTCATTTTCCATGTCGAACATCTTTTTTGCACCACGGGTTCCATTTAATTTTTTACGCACATGCTCTTTTGAAATTCAGTTGACAGCTATGCTCAAAGACAAAAACCGTTCCCTGAAGTGATATTGTTGTTTGTCGTTGGACTTTAGTATTTTATTGGTATTTCTTTTGTACATTTTTGAAAGCTACCCTTAGAAGGGACGACCTTGACTACTCGGACCCATTGACCGTCGACGGTCAATGATCACTACAACTAGGTTAACCGTCTGAGTCTGTTGTTTGATGACAAAAAGTGTACCATACGACTTGAAGACTTGTACGTTTACTTGTTGCATACATCATCATCGAGTCCACCCTTCAATCAGAGAAAAGTGGTTTTTACTGCAGACCACAATCCATTAGTAGGATTATTTTTCAGTTCGTGCTCTTTTTGGCTAAGTTGGAGACTGCTTCAAGATGTGCCTAGTCCATAGTGACCGTCTCTGTTGAGGATGTCTGACACACAATTGAACACATGTGGACTAAAGAAAATCCGAGCAGAACATTGTCTGGATCTAATTTGGATTCGCCGGGGCAATGGACATATGACTTTCTTCGGCGCGAGCCTAATGCTTGTGATCCTGAACTACTGAAACACATCTTGAGAGAAAACAAATCATTCGTGTTTAGGAGTTACATGTCTGCACCTGATGATGACAATTGCTCCTCTTGCTCTACGACGCTTGATGATAAGAATATCCCGATTTCCTACAGAGATGTCCGTATGTTTCTCTCCCGCAATGCCTTCGAAAACATGATCCGAGACATAACAATGAGGAGTTATACGATGGATAGCGCCTATAACCGGAAAGCATTGAACGCGTATCTGGCAGCTGAAGAGTTACGAGACAACATCTCTACACATCTGGCGAATTCAAAAATAACTGAAATTGAGTTGCCAGAGGGCGAAAAAGATTTTTCTCTAAACAGCGACGAACTAATACGCAACCCGCGGCCCATCGAGACAATAATCACTCTTCTCAACTTTCTAATGCAATCCAGGAATTTCAATGTTCTCGTATGCTGTCTTGAAATCGCATCAATGCTTGTTGATGCAGTTGGCTGTCAAAGACAGAAACAACCACATCCATCCTTCATTCATTGCGGAGTACCGCTGCGGTTTTTTGACATGCTCAGAGTTGCTCTTAATGATCGAAATCTGGTCGTAAGGGTTGCGGCTACAAAGCTATGTCGGGCTATATCTCGTTTGCCAAAAGGTGCAATGTTAGTTATTGAAAAGCTGATCGGCCCATGTCTTTCCGAGCATGTATGCGATACAAGACAGACATCTTCCTGTTCTGAAAATTCTCATCGTGTGTGCCAAGAATTGGTGGATGTAACAACATCATTACTTCTCACTTTGCCAAGCTCCAAATTCGACCTTACTGTTGTTTGTAACGTTGTGATACGAAACGGACTACTGAACCATCAAACATCGGTAAGTAGTTAGTTTTTCCCACCGCGGAATCAATGTTTTTTAATGAGTGCCGATTTCAGTTGCGAATTTCTGGGTAATTGACATTTTTTCAAAGGCTTATTTGAATCATTGAAGCAAATCTAGGTCTAATTTGGTGACGTTCTCTTCCTATTATTGGTGCATTTGTTGTTGCCTTTATCGCATACATTCATTTAAGAGGTCAAGATCAATACCTTCCATATCGCGCGGTTATTTCGGTGGTTTCTGAACTCGCGAGCTTACAGATGTGGTTGGGTCGGTCCTCCTCTTGAATCATTTAGTAACCTAAGTGAAGTCGCAACACAACTGAGTAGATTTCCATACTTTAGCTCCCGTCTTTTCACGGTGAAAAAAATTTGCTGGTGATAATAACTTACTCTGGTCATCATTTCGTGCATGCATGCGCGAATACGGTGTACACATAAATATGTCGCAAGTGAACCGAAAAGTTTAAACCGTTCCGGACATGATCTTTATCTGATTAACAGTAATTGTCAAACCCGGCGAGCAGATGAAAAACAAGTGAACTTGCTAGTATTCCGCAACCTTAGTACTAGTACTTACATACCTAAAGTACTTGCTCACACACTGCTTCATAGTCAGGGGTAGTCGTCAATCCTGATGATCATGGAAAGTAGAAGCGAAAGTATGAAACAAGATATGTGGAAAAAAGAGGATAGTATCCCACCTCTTCTTAATGTACTTTTCTTAACGTACTTAATGTACTCCTGGTTCTTATCGTTTTATTTTGAGGTAGTGACGACTACAACTTTTGCTATATTGTTTGTTTCTGTCAGTCATAGGTACGTGAAAGATCTAAGTCCCAGCCTGGGCGTTGGGAAAAAACAACTGCTCAGCAGTTAACTTCCTCATGCATTTTCGCAACGTCTTTGCTTGTCCATTCCAACCTTTCCCCAACTTTTGTCGGCAGACGTGGATAACGGTAGCTGATGCGTTTGGTTGTCAGACCTCGTCTATGGACCCCGTCTCCTTTGATCGACAAGATGAAATCACGTTGTTTCAAGGTCTGTTTGTCCAGGCCTAGGAGTTTTTGCGAATTCCACATCTGGTCATGCCACATATGAACAACACTATATTAGTGTGGACTTGTAGGGCTATCTGGCTTTTGCATGTTAGTGGATGGAAGGCGCACTTTTGTGTTGGACGCATGTCCCCTAAACGATGGCTTTGCATCGAATCGATGCTGAATACACCCTAGCTTAGCGAATCGTAACCTTTCCTTCCGCATATGGTGCCTTGGCAGTGTTTCAGCTCATATCAAATCATGTTTTACAAATACTGAACATTCTGGATTTCACTGGCTATCGCGTCATCATCGAACTGATCGCCTTGCACGCAACAGCACATAAAAACCAGACTACCAATGACGCCCATCTTCCTTCAGTTTTATCTACTTCCTGACCTATTTAGCGACCTTTCTCCCGTAGTTAGTTCCCAGTTGTAGTCATCAATCTTGCGTTGCTCACATTTACTGCTTTGCATCTGCTCTTCAGACATCTTACCCCTGTTTTGGTTCCAATCTCAATTGTGTGATTCCGTTTAGGTGTTTTAGTTCACGCTCTCGATGACCCACCCATAGACGTTCATCATCATCATCATCATCATCATCAATGACAGCAACATCAGTGTTGGCACTGATGCTTCACCCATAGACGTTATTTGTCCAAAATTAGTATGTAGGATTCAAGTGCAGTAATTGACCTCACCACATCTTACTTATCTAGATGTCACGGCCTAAAAATTTCAAGCGACTCTTTCTTCACTGCGGCTGGTTGCGCCGGCGTTGGCATAGCCTCTGGGTTAAGCTTCCACGTCAGTATCCGCCAACACATCGTTTGCTTGTTGGCTTCTAGAATAAAGCCCAATGACCGGAAAATTATCACTCTTATTTTTGGTTTCTACAAATCCACCAATTGTGGGGCTGCTTCTTCGATACATTTATCCTGGAACTAACTGGGTTCCTATTATCTTGTGCTTGGAAATTTCACTGCATAAGTAAGGCGTCTTAACTCATCAAAGACGCTGCTTGCAGCCCTTTTCAGCTTTTAAATTAAAACTAATGCCGATACTGGTAGTCTCTTGCAGCTTTGTACCGATAGACAATAGACATTATCAGTAGTGGGTCAGGACGTGATGAACGCTTTATACAGCTTGGTGTCCTGCTGCTGAACAGCCCTGGAGTCCGATTGGCCACACAGCCATCGGCTGACGGCCGACAGTATTTTTGAAACTTCCACCCGATTCACGCGTTGGGTTATTCTAGATTTTCGATAAGGTTTCCAGGGAAAATGTAGAAATACACTGCTCGTTTGGTAACATTAAGGCTTTCTGACCTTCCGGCTAAACATGTTATCTTGTGTGAGGCCCTAAATGCCTTATTCTCAGGCGACGTTAATTGCAACCGATACGAGACAATCACCGTCACATACCGTACGTAACTCAGCATATGAAGCTCCTTATTGGTCGTAAAACACACTCACCGTAGCTCTAATTTACAGGCTGGGTTAGATGTTTGGGTCTAGAAAGTTGAAAAGTTGAAGGCCATAAGTTCTTGGAATTCGCTTAAACTGTTCTAGCTTATGCGCGCAGTATGCCCGAAGGTGCCTTCACGAGCAAATTAATCCGTGATAACAACGACTGGCGTATCTCCAAAAAAACAAGGGCGCCCGAATAGTTGGGATGAAGACTTCTAACAACGAATCAACCGGCCACCTGAAGTTGCTCAGCCGAATTTCAGAACCGCCACATGGACAGTGAATTCGGAACCCCAGGAATATAATCAACTACCTTTGTTGCCTCAGGTGTCACCAGGTTGCTGGTCCTAAACAACCCTGACCTGTTTATGGAGACAAAACCCTCAGCTTGCGCTTGCTTAACTGGTTTTGCTTCCATCTCGGCTAAAGGGACCGTCCCGATCAACCTGGACGAGTCGATAGTGGGTCCCATTTTCAAAAACAGTTTGGCAATAACAGAGAAATTAGTTTGACCCCTATTGTATCCAGATATCTTGTGCTAATCTGCAACGTCTTACAAAAGCGTGTGAAAACGAAACCCGAAAAATTCAAAGAGGATTCCGGCCGGGGAGGGGCTATGTGGACCACATTTTCATCCTCCGTCAAACGCTAGACTACGTGCTGGCATACAGACGCCCAACAATCTTGGTGTTTCATGACTGCCAAAGCGCGTTCTATTTCGTTGACAGGCTATTTCGTTTCAACGCGCCTTGGCAGCAGGGCGCGTCCCAAAAGTTCGGTTAACTGATTCGAATATACATTGGAAATCCAGGAGCACTAAAGTAGTGGCTCGTTCATATGTGTGGTGTCGTTTTGATATCTGAAGGTGTGTGGATATTTTATCGACGTAATCACTGTCAGACGACGGCCTCGCTTGCTACTCTCGAGTCAGTGTTTCACGCCTCACCATGCCTCACTTGTTCATCATTTGTGCGGATGGAGCTAAGAGGAAAGATTTTTTCATGCTGCCAGGTAAGGAAGGTAGGAAGTCATCAGAAGTATTCTTTTCTCCCCTACCCGCGCTACTCATTGCCGCAGGCAAATGACTCGTCATATGACAGCAGTGGACGGCCGATTTAGCAGAAGATTGTCGTTATTTCTGAGAACCGTGGTCTTGCATGGGCTGGGTTACTTCAAGGGCACATAAACCTGGACTGGAGGACGAATACGGTAACATAAAGCATCCTGTTCCTCAAAAGCCGGATCGCAAGACAGTGGCGTTTGAGGAGAAGTGCGAATTTACCAGATTTGTCTTCTGGTGTCTCTCCTAAGTTCTTCTCCATTAGCTGCGAATTCATGTGGGAACGAGATCGTCACCTGTTCGCACAGTGCTGGGCAATTGGCCTGTGGCACAATGACACCGGGCTAGCTTAGAAAGGACAGCGTCGCTGCTCGAATCAAGGGGAAATGTTCTCGCCAGTCCCGAACATAATTTGGCCTGACGGATTTTTAGATGTCAATTGAAAGTGAGCCTGTGCGCCGACCGTGAAGCCTGTGGACACAGAAGGCTGAGAAAATGAGAGGCCAACCAAACAGAGATTTTCCGAAAACCGTTTCAGTTGATCCCTGCGGTCGGTCCAGGACAGCCTCTGTACGCGAAACCACCCAGGATCAGGTGACGTCACCATCTCGAATAAAGAACACAGACCACTGTGCCGAGTACTTCAGACATCGATTCTCGTAGCGTACCGTTGCCGTTCATTTGAAGATTTCGCCTGAAGTCGAACCCTGGATGAGGACAGTGGAGCCCCTTAGCGCCTTGGAGGTTTATGACTACAAATGGTCCTTGAAGCGCCACCGAGCTCCTGGTCAAGATGGTCTCCTACCCACATTGTTCAAAGATGGAATTGAAGTCCTCGCCGCCTTTCTGATCTTTTTTCCTGTACCAGAAAACTGAGGAAAATCAGTGAGAGCACCCGTTTTCGAAAAAAAGGCTCGTAGTGAGTGCGGTAACTACAGGTGATCAGCTTGACATCCATTGCAACGTGACTGCTGGAGTCATTTGTGCTTACGGTGCGTTATGTTGGCCCCTGGAACTCCCACTCGAGAGCAGATGACACGATTCTGTCCTGGTAGGAGTTGTGCTGACCACATCTTTACACCATCCGTTGATAGAACAACGTCATACGTACCAACGACCCTAAGTTTCAGTATTCCTGGATTTCCGAGGCGCATTCGACTTGATCTGTTCCACTTAACGCGCTTGTCCATCAAGGAGCGCCCCAAAAATTTGTAAACATGATAAGTTGTTTGTATTCTCAGACTTCCAGACGTTTGTGAGAGCCGTTTCTGAGATCCCTCCAAAAGCTTCCGTAGACGAAGCGATGTCCATCAGGGATTCCCACCCTCTCCATGCCTGTTTAATTTCGTGACCGACGAGATAGTGAGGTGAAAACTGGAAAGCCTTCAAAACCTGGGTGTTCTAATGGGTGCTAACGAAAACCTTGTACTCTGGAATGGGCAGATAACATCGTTCTCACCTTCGAGGAAGAGGAGAAGTTGCAGGTGATTGTGGATGAACTGGCCCAAGTCGCTGCGTTTATTGGTATGCACTTCGCACCCGCAAAGCGTAAGGTTATGCTCCTGGACATGCGGGCACTGAACACGCCACTTACATCCCAGGGAGCGGCGTTGGAATTAGTGGTGCATTTCGCTTACCTTTGAAGTTGTACCAGTTCCGATTGTATTATGTCATAGGGTCAGTGCCTGAATCTGCGGGGTATGAGCAGCGAATTCTACTTGCAGAAACCTGTGCCGCTAAACTGGTATATTCCTGAATCCAACAGACCCGTGTATCAGGCTTTTTTCGGTGCCCGATTCTGTATGTCAGAAGCAGAGACGTGACCAACCTATGACCTGGTAGAGGAGCGCGAATGAGATTGCCAAGAGCCTAGGTGCGACTTGCCATCCAGGATGAGGTCGCATGGTCCCCACTGCGCCTGGTTGGAGACACTGCAAGATATGGCTGCTAATCGATGCTGTCATTTTCTATCTAGATTGCTCAGATAAATGTCTGGAAGTGTAGTCCGATTGGAATTAATGCGTTAAGCTTGCACTAAGTTCCTTCCCGGTCAAATTTTGACCTTTTGCTTCACAATAAGGCTCTCGAAATTCATGGTTGTACGGCAGCGAAGCATCAGTATTGAATGCTGATGTTGTGCTGTCGATGAGGATGATGATGGGTCATCTGCCTCAGCGGATGCTACTAACATCAGACATTAGTTACATATTACAGCGTCTCAAACACTGCACAGGGAGATCACACGTAGATTATCGTGGAGTTTGAGTGACGTCAACGTCACCCAGTGCCTGGTTTTCACATTTCGCTGTCACCCTTCATGGGGTTTTCTGAACCTAGAGCAGAATCCTTTCGGAAATGAAAACTGTGAATGAGCTGTACGTGCCCAAACCATCGCTTTTCGTGCTGGACACCGGAGATTCGTGCTCTGACCGCATCTACCACACTAAGATCCTCATCATGCAGGACAGTGATGACACTGGCGCCTTACTGGTATACAGCCATAAAGTCCACCTAATTATATTTAGTGCATTAAAGTGAAAAGAGAATAAGGGCGGATGAAGCATGTATCCGGTCCAAACATATTGCAAGCTTTCCCGGGGTGCGTGCACTTCCGAAAGCTGAATTAGGCCATCTACTGAGTAACCGAAGACATGAACGTCATTGACATCCATTATCTGACATTTCTTTGAATGTCTTCAGCGCAGTATCACAGAAGGCAGACCGCATCAACGACACCCAAACTTATCGCAATCTCTTCCATACCAGTCTGCCAAGTCATACGTTATCCACTCTGCAGTTTGTGCCATTATGAAGAAAGTACCGGTAACTGTGTTCCTCGGGGCAGATGCATCTCGGCATATGTTACGTACGGCCGAGCCACCGCATTAAACTACAGCGGGAGGTTACACAGATTCCAAGATAAGTAAATCACTCACGTCCTCAAATATTCCTTCTAGGATTGTAGTTAGTGTGCTCGGTGACTGCGTTTCTATGGCCATGATCTCGAACTTCGTGGAGGCCAATCAGATTCACGTACCTGGACTTGGCTTCCGAAGAGCTTAGGGCTTCGTTGCCATTTCCAGAATAGAATGAATAGTTAAGTTACGTCGAGTGTCGAGTGGCCTTATTATCATATTTGCTTTGCGTGCCTTCCGACTTGAATATGTGTATTCAGGTTACACTACCACTAGGACTTACTGGTTATCGATCAGTGGTCACCGGTAAAGTCTCACTATTAGCGACGGTAGTAACAGCTGAGTGATTTTTCTGGAACAAATTTCAGGAGGCACAGGTCAGATAAGATGTGTGTACTTCAGTAAAGGAAAACAAGTTTGGAGGACGAATGCCTCAAAAAGGTTAACTTTTTGTCCCGTCCATGCGAGTTTACTGAAACTGCAATCCTGATCTAGATTTTGAGACCCAAACGTGTTTAGAACATAATGGTTGACGGAAACTCGAAGAGATCCAAGTAGGTTGAAGCCGATAGTGGAATATCGAAGAGATTTCAGCATTGTGTTCTTTGTAGAGTATTGCTTGCATGAATCTAGCGTAGCAAGAGGACTGGGCTTTATCCGGCTATTGTCGCAACCATTTGAAAGTTTTTTAGGGAAAAAACTCCATATCGTTGGTTTTATCGTTTGCGTTCACTGGTAGCTTGGAGTAAAAAATAAAAACTTCTTGGATTTCGGGACATGTTTTTCCTCTTTCATTCTTCAATCGATGTGATGTCTTTTTATGACCCGTCAGGTCTAGTAAACCTTTCCTACCTCACGCATACTGATTGATCCGCATGTTCAACTCACTTTGCACTCACGTCGCACTTTTGAACAACCAGTGCTCGACCAGTATGCACTGCTGATAGATAAGCTCTAATAAGAGCAAAACTCGTGTCCAGTGCTCTCCCTCTCCCTTTGGCATGGGCTCACCAGAAAAATTGCCCCAGGACAGCAGTAGGTCGCTCGACTGAGACTGATGTGAATGCGAATCCTACAAACGCGAACCCCAACCACCTACAACTAATCAGTCAGAATATTTTATGTGAATAGTCGTCGACCCTTGTGGACTATGCCCCAGGTCAGAGGCTTTGAATTTTACTGGACGGTTAAAATGACTTTGCGTTGTATGCCAAAAAACTCAAACACACGAACGTGTTTTCGGTATTCAGCCTGAGACTATTAACCGACCCCTCTAGGCTCACCTCATGGGCTTTTTGGGATTCGGTTACTTAGTTGTTGTGAATCCACCTTACTGCATTTCGTTGCAATATTCATTGATTGGTTACTTTCTTTTTTATACTAACAGACTATCACGCTCACGTGATTCTATTTTAATAAAAGCCGGTTGAACTAAATTTTGAGAAAACCTGACCTTCCGTGAATCAACAAGTGATTTAATGTTCCTTTATGTCGGCATGTGTCATAAAAGTCAAGGTGATGGGTGGCGCTGACAGTGAGTAACCACATCTGATTCGTAATTTGGTGATCAGTCTTTGATGAACTGCAGGAGGCAACCTTGCGTTCTATTAGTACTTGTTTCATAGAAGCGATATATGTGAACTTAATTCCACTTCACGCAGGCTGACAATCAACTTCACTAGATGAATGGTTGACCTTAGCAGGTGACTCGGAAATGCTGGTATTCCAACAGCCAGTCTAACCGTTGTAATCCGAGTGAAATTTGATCCGATGGAAAATTTATTTTTTGTCCTAGAATCGCTGTGCAATCCAACAACCTTTTCGGTCATTTGTTGCAAGCCATCCGATCAATTAATTTGTATGACTTCATATCGCATGGGAACTGGGAAAAAAATTTATGATTACGCGTTCATCTTTTGAGTTTGTTGAAAATATTTTGCGTTGTAAGCTGACAATTTTCACAGTGCAAACTCTTAAGAACTGCGTTCTGGAATGAAGATCATATCAAGACAGGTCAAGCGGGCCCCCTTCCCTTGATACACCATCTTTGGTGAGGTTATTTTACTGTATCATTCCTACAAATCTCTCGTTGTGATATGGATCCCTTCTGACAAACTCTTTCGCATTAGTGTCAATTTTTCGAAAGTACCCATGTCAAAAATGGATGAACTCCCAAATATTGATATTCTGTATCTCTAAAGCTATCCTCAGGGAACCAAAAAAAAACTGTCAGTTGCACTGGGAGAGATGGCAAAACTTTCGGTGAAGATTCTCAGAGAATTTATCTGATAAACGCTCGGAAGAAAAACGGGCTGAAATTTTGACACATACGAACAGCTTGAAAGCGAACAATATGAATCATTCATTGTAATGCAGTATTTCCTTTTTGTTACCACTGTGCCTCGATTGTCAAGGCGACCCAGGTCCAGCACCACCGTGTGCAAGACTGGGCAAATGACACCGTGGCAGTCCCTTGTGTTCCGTCTGAAACACTGCACCATTAGAAAATTGCGATTAGAAAGCTGTTCCCATACTGCATGCATCATCCTACCACCTCGCCCTTTTGCATTCCAAACTTCTACTCCACGCTCTATTCCTCTGTCCGCCTTGAACCGAACTTGGCACCTCCGTGATTGCACCAAGTTTGAATTAGCATGATGACAGGATGCATCAGATGTGTATGTATGTGGTCATGGAGATGAATATGAAAGAAGATTAAGTTTCCCTTGTTGTATCTGGTCCGCATTGCTGAGCGGAGGTCATCGTGCACTGGATAAGCCTTCGTGTTTTTGAAGTCCTGTGAAACCACAGATGACCAGTCATTTGATCCACGTTTGTGACGGTTATATTCAATCGCTTGATGTTAGGTACCGAGTAACTGTCTAACAATATCCGTATTTGGTTTTTCAAGGTCACAGCCACACGGAAAAATGTGTTGTATGCATGGGAAACCCTTCATTGAGGTGAATTGAGCTTGTCAGTGAGCTTTGCAGCCAGTTTTTGTTGTAGTGCTCTACTCTGCTAGAAGACGGCGCATTCTACGGCCAAACTGGAGTTGGCTGAATTCCCTCGTATTCCAAAAGAATACTTTTTGGGGAAATTCAATAGGGTCCTTATGAATGCTTGGTCATCGTTGTAAGGACCTCATGTTAGGATGATTGTGGTTAGACAAGTGGAATTTTGAATTCACTGATGTGTCAGTTGGTCAGTTTTTCCGCTGCAAACTGTGTACCGATGCACAGTAGTTCCAGCTGTTACAGCTTTGTTCACAGATGATGTGGGGAAAAGGGGCACGCGTTGAGGAGGATGACCGAGTAAGTGCATTGGCGTTAACTGGTTCTGTTTGTTCGGTACGGCAGTGAGCGAGAGAGCTGCTTAACAAAGGCAGTGGCTTAGATGCAGGATCGCTATTGGGTGCGTAACATCCATATCTGTCAGGGTCCATAACCATTCGCTTGCCTCGTCATAAGGTACCCACCGGGGCATAGGAGAGTTGCCAATGCGGCCGAGCTTGCTGTTAATTGTTCGTACGTCTTCCTTCACTCTCACGCGGTTCGCTATTTCCCGGGGTCCGCAATGCCACTAGCGCTTTGGCGCGACTTCTATATTACTGATTTGTTTTGAGTAGGCTAATGTAATTGTCACCTTATGGATCGCCTTCAATCAAGCCGACTTTTTCAGAGTTCAGTGTTCCCCTAAACCCCCGTTGCCTTCTTTGTTTGAGTACAACACTGATAATTATGACAGAGTTCGAGCGATTGAGAAATTTTGTCTATAACCTTTTGCTAACAACAACAAATAGGCTCGAAAATTGGCCACTCTAATTTTCAACAATCTGTTTGACGGGGTGAGCACAGATCATCCGTCTTCAAGTTACGGTTTGAAACGGTTAATTAGTCTGAAGTACAGACTTGGGGTGCGGAGATATTTGCAGTGGTTTACACCTTGTGTTCCGAAAACAGCTCCTTGATTGCCGGATTTTCAGGTTCCTGAAATCACTGATCCGTTCCGCCGTAGGAAGTTTCCCTGGAAGTGAGCTGTGCTGTTGTCCACAATCTAGTAGGGACGTGTCACATAAAGTCATTGCTGTCACAAACGCTGCCCGTACACTATTTCGCCATATTTTCAACCGGCAATTTATCCGGGAACAGTGCACAAGACCACTCACTGAAAGACAGGCTTAAAGTCAAGCAGTTGGAGCTGAGGGTGTAAGAAAGCACCACACGCGCTTTTTTGTACTCTTCCTTCTTGTGTGGGAGCATTACGGTCCAACAGACAGTGTCGTGTCCCACTCAGAGCGATTTCTTGAAAGGAGTTGGGTCACCGTTGAGCACACCACGTGTAAAGCTCGTGCTATAAAGATAACACAACCCAAAGTCTGAGAACGCTGCACGACAGTTCCACATCTACTAAGAGCCATTAGTAATGCTAACCACAAAAATTTCGAGGGACATTAATACGGAACTGTTCGTACAGAACTCAAAGGCTTTGTCCTTTGCTTAAGCATGGTCTATCATCGATATATATA
>NW_008751746.1:1089335-1113713 GCF_000715545.1 Opisthorchis viverrini
CATATATATATAGTACCACTCTTCCCCATTCAGAGGTGCATGCCGCATGCATGAACGGTCCAGTGATAGCTAGCTGCATTCTGACTGGCCTTAGTTTAAATCTGACATCTGATACTTTGTGATCACTCCCCTTCAAAAGACTGAATGCAAATTGTACGTGGGTTATGCATCCTGGTGTTACAAGCCAAAGCCAATAATTTGGCTAACCATATTGACCAAAAATTTTGCATTGGCTAATTGGATGTAAATAGCTTACACACGAGTCTCCGTCCAGCTTTCCTTCAGTGCTGCTAGTGTTTTAATTGGCACTTCGTTCTTTGGTGAGCTCACTCCAAAAACCGTACTCAGTTGTCTCTTAACCTGTCTCGGGTTCCTAGGAAAATGAAGTTCGTGTGTTTGAAAAGCGTTCGCTTTGACTCACTGGAGTGTTTTTTCACATTTTTGGGATGAAGTTTGGATTAGGCCCTAACTCTGAGCACACCGTACTTCTTGGTGAACCCCAGTTTACACAGATTGCGGAGCAGTTAGTGTACAAAGCCTCAGAAACTTTGACCGTTGTTTTTGCCCGAATCAGTTGATAATTTGTTCGCTTGTCCTGGCCTCGGAACGAACAATTATATTTTGAATATTCTAGAGCCTGAGTTTCTACGGTGGGTTATCCTGTTCCAGCTTAGGATGCTTGAGTTTGTGCAAGCGTAGTATTCTTGTCCTTCGTCGTCATCGTCATCATTATCAGTTGTAAAAACGGCGTTCTTGTCAGACAGTTTCGTTCGTTGGTTATTTGGGAGGTGGGTGTGCATTTGAGGCAGTATTCGATATAATTGATGCTTTAGTAGGGGGTTATCGGTGGGCGTTTAATTGGAGAGATTGGGAAGGTAGGTGTGCATTGAAGGCAATAGCTTGGATTCACGAGCGCCATTGAGGGCGCGGCTGGGCCATCTCTAACCACTGATGTAGCCTGTTTCGGAGCCCGCATCCAGGTAGACGGCAGTGACCAGAGCATCTGAGTTTGCTGATAATGGCTTTTATACTTCGCTCGTTTCCACCCCTCGTGTGGTTTGGCGAAAAGAACCTCCAAGGAAGTCGGTCGACTGGCGTACGGAGCACGTGACCGAGCCAGCGCAACATGTGATCAGTTCATCTATCGTGGGTTCTGTTTTGTATCTGGGTTTTGAAATATAACATGTGTGAACAAGAACGGCAGCCCCACAAATTTCGCGTACCGAAATTAATGCCGAACCTATCGTTAGCCACTTGACCCAGCACACTCAAAAGGTTGAACTGTTCGGCAGCCCGTGACCAGTTTCGCCTATCTTGGGGCTCGTTAGAGGAACCTTATGTTCTAAATGAACGCCAAATTGCACACCACTTGCAAAATTAAGTTGGTGAGGAAAACTACTGACATTGTTACTGAAAAACCTTTCAGCAGCCCACCATCAATCTCACCCTTCTTGGGGCTCATCATGTGGGCACACTCGCTTATGTTCTACATCCATCACAATAATATCGTGCAATTTGGGTTCAACCCAAACATAAGGTTACCGGAACTCTGGATCTGTGCCTACCTGGTGAGCCCTAAGAAGAATGAAACCGATCGTAGACTATCCAAGAGTTTTCAGCTAACTTATGAGTAGTTTTCTTCATGAAAAATGTACTGTGATAGCTCAGATGTCATACTGACGAAAGCATGGGACAGCCTTTGTGCAACCTATGCGGTTGAAGAATATCACTAACGAGAGATTCAGCTTGGGTTCAATTTCCCGTGAAAACCACGTTGGTGTGCAAATGAGTGCATTCCGCATGAGTTGAAGATAATTGTATTAAGTTCTTAAAGGAAGCTACTCACAAGGTTGCTGAAAACTCTTCGACAGCCCACGACCGGTTTCGCCCTTCTTGGGACACATCGGGTAGGCGCAGTCCTCGAAATTTTCAGGAAACATCTAGCGTGAAGTTTGGTTAATGTGGTTACAAACGGGGATCAGACGATCACTAAGGGTGAGCGGGCAACTTTTGAAATGACACTGTCTGGTAGTTTCCCACTAAAGTGGTCCTCTGATTGTTTGTCTTGTCCGATATCCGGATGTTCAAAATATCCAAACGTTACCCGTCCAGCGATTATTCAAGCTTGTCATCATCATCATCATCATCAGCTGTAAGAACCTCTTACTTGCCGTACAGTGCTTCTAGCTACCATAGTTTTTTTCACAGATAATTTGGGGAGATGGGGTAGGTAGCTGCGCATTGGAGGTGGTAACTTATATAATTGCTGCGCTAATACAGGGTTGGGAAGGCAACAGCTTGGACGCAGGAGATTTTGTAGTTCTACCAGACCTTACGCATGTATCGCTTCTGCTAAGACAACTTAGTAAGCAACTAGTTGATGTTTGGTAGGGTTTCGAACTTTTGCCTCTTAACTTCATCCGCAAATAAAGAGCAGAAGTGTCGGAGCTCCACATACTCCAGAGCTTTTGAGCGCTGGTGATAAGGTTTATCACTTAATAATAATATTAATAAAAATGAATAAAATGAATAATGTGCGGCAGTTTAGCTTTCAGAACTATCACGAATTCAAAGCAAACTTCCACTGCATTACTCACTGTGGAAAGTCTTTCTGTATTCTGACTACGCGTTGTCTGGAGCTGTCCGTTTTCCGACCGGTATCTGTTTACCTGAACACACATGAAACTTTCCTCAATCGACGGAAATACGCTCTTCAAAGTAAATAAATATTATTCCCATTTTCAGTTGCTGTTGTTGTTATTGATAGGACTTTTGTTGCTGTTATTGTTATTGAATCTGTTTCCGGAACCGTGCTATACCACGCTTTTGTCCAGCTATCAGCTACCCGACTGACCAATGAAAAAGGATATTTGGTCCTATTGTTTCACCGCGTCGGATGACCTATCTGCGTATGTCCGTTTCTATGTTTCAGCGCTTCCGATAGGTCGAATTTCTATGGCTTGCTAGTACATCCTCCACTTCACGGTCTAGAGTTTCCTGTTTTCAAGGCAATTTCATACTGTAAAGCAGGGCCGAATGACCTTGACGTGTTTTGTCCTCCAGTGTTAACCTTTCGTCGTCAGTCCCTGTAGCGGATCACATTGACGGGGACTGTGTGCTTCAGACGACAATTAGTTGAATGATATGCAGGTTTTTTGTGCTGGGCGAGCTAATTAGGTGAGTGTATTGTTCTAATGTGGCAATCTGATGTGTTGGTTGGTTGAAAAACTTCGCTCTCTTTGTGAGAATCCTAGATAGTGTTGTGCTTTTCGCTTGACACTCCAGATATATCGCTTGTGACACGGTTTGGTGTAACATTTGTTTTATACTTGATGACTTAGGATGTGTAGACTGCAACTCATATTTTTCGAGGGATCTACAATCTTGGTTGACGTTATGGTACTATATTTGGTGGGCAGGTGGTTGGCATTACAAAAAGGTACCCTAATGTATTATTTTTCGAAGCGGGAAGGGAAATATGAACTTGTCAAAATTACGAGACTGCCTCACCTCTCAAACTGATGGAACAGGTTAACCGTCGACCTCGCGAAAAAATCGGTAGGCAACACTTCAGTGTACTTTAAATGAGTGTCGCGTGAAATATTCATCAACGATCTTCATTTCATATGCGATTCAAATAGTCGATTAAATGTCGAAGTCTGTGGAAATCCCGCACTACTTAGTCTGGGAAGATGTGAGAATTTCCCAGGTCTTTGACCACCGATGCCCTGGAACTAGCGCTATAATCAGCTGGAACCAGAGAATTCGGAATGTGGTCAGGGAACGGGTTTTTTGGGAGGCGAATGACAATTGACTCAAAGAATATACCCAGAACTGCAAACTAAGGCGGTTCGACTATTTGTCACACATGCTGATTTAACGCATGCCGAGATGATTTTACTTACAAACTTTAGGGGGCATTTCTCTTTGGTCAAGCATACGCAGAACCGATATATTCATGAAATCAAAGACTCACATGTAGTCGAGATGGACTGCAAACCCACGCAAAGAACATATTTCAATGGCATTCGTCGCTCCGTGGGTAAATTTCTCAACTGAATCAGTTGGACAATACTTTGGTGCGTAGGTTTTGCGCATGAAATGTATTCACACACACCCTTATACATGTAGCTGGGTGTTGTAGTGAACAGCATTGTATGTTCGGGTTGATATTCGCCCTTGAGGACCTAATTCATGCACCTCTAACGTAGGTTAATCATTCAACCATTCTCTCTCCGTATGTGCTTACTTGCACACACTTTGGACACACTTTTCTTCAACTGGGACGGAAAGTCCATTTCATCAGCACTGGACAACAACCTTGAAATATATCAGCTGTTTTTTTAGTTCCTGTAGGACGACTGGTGCTCTGCAGATGTTTCTGGAATGGAAAATTATTCCTTACATTCCGTCCTTGAGACATAACACCGATATTCATGACTTTTGGGTATTTCGGTTCTGTCCTTTGAGCTCATAAAGCCATTAAATTCGTGCTAATCCTGGTACTTTCAGGTACGGACTGCAACTCTGGACTGTGTGGCTGTCGTAGCTCATTTACTCGGTCCTGGGAATCTCGCCCCGCTTTTGACTGCCGTCTCACAAGCAGATCACTGCATTTCGAACCCGTTTTCCACTGATGGTCATGAGGATGGTTTAGCAGCTGGTATCACCACCCAGTCAGGTAATTTACTATGGGATGCGGTTCAGAGACGCTTAGCTCAACGACGTTTACCTCAGTTGGATAGAAATGGACGTGTGATCCGCGGGTTGCCCCATTCCCACTCCCGATCATCTGAACCCCACAAGCGATCTCCCCCGTCCTTTGGCGACGCCGATGACTGTAAACAAACTTTTTCCTGCACAACGTGGAGCAGCTCTACCACGTCTGCCATGAATTCGACCGTTTCGAACCAGGCAAACTCACGAGGTAATGGATTCCTGAAGTGCCTGTTCATTCCTTTAGTTTATCGCGTGTTTCGGGTTATTGGGTGATAGGCAGTGGTGAGGCCAAGGCATATCATTTCACTTCTGCACCGTTGTTACCTCGACCTATGTGTATGCGGAGAACTGATCAGTTCCTCAAGTTGATTTTTGAGCCTGATTCCACACACTTACCGTGTTTGTGTGTCCATAAACACCAGGTGCACGGGAATCTCCAGTTGGGGCAGAACTCCTACGTAAAGGACAATACAGAAAAGAGTTTTAATTTACTTGGAGTCAAGATTTACGGATGTGAAGGCATTATTTTAGTCCATACCTCAGCATGGATCACCATGATTGGACTAGTTTTAGGCGTTCACTGTAACTGGGTCCCGAAATGCTTAGTAGCCCAGTTCATTTCCTCCTTAAGCGTGCTCATCAATTGAGCTCAGTTGAGATCGCTCACAGGATTCCGACTAGCACATTTGTAGGTTGGCTTTAGAACTGTGCTTTGGTTCCGAGAACAGTAGGATTTGACTAGATAAGTGTGTTTTCCGATCAGCTGTAAGTCGTTTGGCCAGTTCCACGTAAATCCCACTGGTGGTGAAGAGTAGGAGCAATAAACCGTATATTGCCCAGTTTTTTTAGAGTTCGGCCACTTCATTGAGAGTTCGGGCCCATTATTTGGTAACTACTAGGTCTTCTGTACAGTTTGATTACCATGAAACTGAAGTCATAATGCTCCCACTAAGTCAACATCTAGCAGGACCCAAGCTCACTTCTACCGTTTCAACATTTTTGGGAAGAACGCTTTCCAGGCACTGGGTAACGAAACCATATCCTGTTGAGTCACTTTTCTGCAACCGAGAGGCAAACGTAGTGGAGATTCTTTCGATCGGGTTGTATAATCTTCAGTTCGAATAACTGCATAGTTCTCTCCAACATGCTGAGGAATATGAAACGATCTAACATGGTGATCTTGGAGTTCATGCGTCGGGCTTTTGTTGCTTAGTTGAAGAATCCTGGTATTCGGTTGGATCGTCCACGCAGGATTGACCTCGGTCATCTACATTGTTTATTTATGTATGAACTTTGATGCTTAGACGGTCATTTCGTTCATGTACTCTTAGGTTTGCATCGTCGACCAAGTGCCGGTTCTTTGCACAAAACCCACCGTCTTCCATGGGACCCCAGGTCTGGCACGGACCTTTCAACTACGTCGGTCAATGAGATAGCCTCACCTTCACCGCGAAACCAGGATAGAGAGCGAGATGGTCCTTTGTGTCTGGATACTGAATTGAATGATTCCAACAGAGCAGTAAGTATATATGGGTGCGGACATGTAGACATATTTGCCTAGATTTTCATGGGCATTTGGTGTTTGGGATATCGGTCATGAATCTGATAGGATCTTCCTAAGTGGGCACGTTCCCCTGTTCAGATGTGATAGTTCAGGCGCGTCCAGCGTGCACTGGTGGAGTATTGGTAACATGCTATCCTTGCGTGTCAGATGTCCGGAATTCAAACTTCGATAATGTCTAACTACATTACGTATCCATGAATAATCCTGTGAATCATGTGGAGCGTATGGTTGTGATAGAGGAGTATGAAGGAGATCACGAAATGCTTGGGTGCTATCGGTGCTACTCGCCTTCCAGGATGGGGAACGTGTGATCCTCACTGTGCCTGGTTGGAGACACTACAAGATATGGCTGCCAACCGATGTCAGTGGCGTTCTTGTTGTCAGTTTCTATCCAGATTGTCTGAGTGAATGTCTGGAGATGTAGGCACCTCGGAATGATTGTGTTAAGCTAGCACTAAGTCCCTTCCCGTCCACCTTTACTCTTTCTTTACAATAAGGCTTTCAAATAAATCATGGTTGTACGGCAGTGAAGCGTCGGTGTTGAACACTGATGTCATGCTGTCGATGGTGATGATGATGACCGCAACAGAAGTGTATAACATTTCCTAGGTGATTGCATTCCTACCAGTCACCTGAACAGATCTGGTTTGTTTGGTGAGCTGGATCATCTGATTGCAGGCTTTCCTATAAAATATAAAGCGTTTCATTTAGTAGTGATTGTTATGTGTATACCTATGTTCGACAGGTTGAGTTGACAGTCCTGTTGTGTTTTACCTGATATACATTCTCATTTGAGATTGGTCGGTGTCCGCTAATACTGTCCGAGGAGTGTATTCACGTGTCGGTTGGACATTCACATCTATTTGGGAATACCGCAGGATTCCAGTTCGGTGTATCGATCGAGTGGTCGGACTCTTCGGTGCTTTCAGCCACCCTCTTACTCTTCTTTTGTTCCATTGTGCCATGATCTTTATGTTACTAAAATTAGCCTGCCATCATGTTTACAACTTCAATTGGTAGCACTTTCACTGCTAGACTGATGAACTCATGAAAGCGCTAACTCTGAACGTTTCTAAAACGCTTTTGCAGCCCACCAACACCCGGCGCGACTCAACTAGTTTGAAGGCCACCAAGACCCGGAATTCTCCCTTACCCTCGTCCGCCATTCGTGGACATCGACCCAGTCGACCGCTACATCCAACGAAAATTCCGTCGGACGGTTTGGAATCTCAAAGCGTGCCAAATACTGGTGTTGTCTCCCCGATCGCCTCAAATGTGGGTAGATTTTTGCATGCTTTATAGTACGAAAACATGCGTATGGTATCCTTTGGGAAGATTAGGAGATTCCTCTTTAGCTTTTCAGGAGACGCGCCAAGCTACTGCTAACTAGCTGGGCTGATATCAAATTATTTATGTAGCAGCTGCTACCAACGTACTCTCAGAACATAGTTTGTGCTTGAATATTTCCATGGTTTAAAAAATAACACAGTGACGAACATTAATTTTTTGAGATCTCGTCATCAGGTCAGTACATATCTAATGGTTAAACTTGAAATGAAATACGCTGCGAAGATTGGTTAGCAAAATGCAAAACCTGGAACCACGAACGATTGGTCATCTGCGCCCCCCCATGTCGCATCTAGTTGGATGCTGTGAGACAGTGCAGAGGGCTGTAGAGTGATTTGGCCGGTTGATTTGTGTCACACGACCAAGGCAGACCCAGCGTTCGTACGAAACGTTTTTGACAGCACAGTACCGGGTTTCGCAGGCGTATAGCGACTGCCTTGGCCGCTGTCAAGCAACGTCGTTGATAAGATACTGGCAGTCTATTTGGTACGCGGTAAATGATTTGAAATGACTCATTTGGCATGACTACGTGCCCGAACTGAGCGCAGTTACCGTGGTGCTTTGATGTCATGGCATTCGTCCTGAAAGAGGCCCTGGTCCTCTTACTTTGGTTTAACCACAAGTTCAGTAAAGCCATACTTCGCATGGATTCCACGAAGCCTCCATCGTCACCTTCTGGAGATGTCAGTAAAAATAACTGCCTGTTCTGGATGCTCGAACTCCCTCTTGGCCAAATCTACGCCATTCAGTGTGAGGTTTTGGTTTCACGGCAAACCGATCTGTGGATCTTTGAGTCACCCGTGACTCAGTCTTGGCTACTGATCGAGGTTGTTTTTATGTCAGTGATGTGACTGAAACTTGCTAATTTTTAAACACACAACCTTGGCTATCGATTATCAGCTACGGTAAACGGATGAGCGAACTGGGTTTGACTCTGCTACCATAGTACCCATTTCGTTGGGGCTTGCCAGTAGATCCTGCTTTGAGCAGATCACTTGACGAGTTCTTCGGCAGTTCGGTAAACCAATCATATGTTGTGAACCACGTAATTGAAGGTTACTACTGCATGTGGGTCAACCGTATCCGTGTTTTGGATTCGAAATAAAATTAAAATATTTGCGTGATGTTTATCGGTTCTTCAATATTTGTTGGTCCCTCTTACAACTCTTGTTATTAATTTCATTACGGGTTCCTAATTTTTGTCATGGCTAGCTAGACTCGAGTGGGAACAACAAGACAAAGTACTTTATTGCAAAAGTGTACTTTCGCATATATGTACTCACCTAGGCTCATGCATATGGGTGTATATGTATTCTAACGGCTAAGCCAAGTGAACAACAACAAGTAATGTGGTGGGATGCTGTTTCAGCTAGTGTCCTTGCCTGCACGCAAATGGTCTTTGGTTTTTTAGAGGGAAAAGTAATGATGTACACAGCAAGCATCTATTTTTTATCATTGCCTATATCCTTGCTGTATTACTTCCCGCTTAAGAAGTAGTTTTCAAGGCCTGACAAGACCTTGTGAGTTGTTTCGGATGCACGGAGATTGATCGATCGCTTTTCTTGTCAGGGGGCTTTCTGTCGATCCATTTCTTACCAAGAAGCAGAAAGATATAAAAAAAGGCGAACTTCAGGAATGGTATAGCAAGCACCTCTACACATAATCAGTCACACATATCTTCTTTGGGCTAGCATGATAGTACTCAGCCAAGTGGATGTCACAGCTGAAAAAAGATGCAACACTTTCATGCTTACAAACAGAACAGTAAATATATCTTGTGCTCCGACCAGATCTTCTGTGGTAAACAGTATTACAAGCTATCCTTTGGCATTCGTAATAACCGCTTTCCCCCGTTCCAATTTCAGTCCCCGAGGAGCATACGTCCAGTTATTCGTGGTCGAAAATTCCCCGTTCACCCTCCATCGTGTGGAATCCCACTACCGGCAAATGATGACGGACTACTTGCCCCCCGGCGGAAACCTCTACTGGCTCCACTCCAGCAAAGAGATAGCACAGAGTGTGAAAAACCCAATGCATGCAATCCGTCCAACCCCTTATCGAAATCTCACGTTCCCAGTGAGTGGATATTTTATTTGGAAAAATCCCCTTGATGCGTTTCCTTCCTTTAGTCATGCGCTGTACATTATTTCCATGAGGTGGAATGGGGAGGGAGCATTCGGTGTTAAAACCAAAAGGATACACGAAAGGGCAAGGCTGGGGACAGACTTGAACCGCCAACCTCCCAATTGCTGAACTGTGCGCAAGCAAGCCAGGACGGTTTAAGTGAATTCTCTGCGTCGTTCACCGGTAAGCAAAGAAACTCCTGAATGTGTGGTCAGTATCGGTTGAGTGGGCGAAATTGAATACGAAGATTGCCCGCCCATGCTAGGCCTTTATCAGAACTTTATGACTGCACTGTTTTATCACAGTGGGAGCTAGTCAATAAAGGCTGAACGACCAGGTGGCCCGTTGACAAAACGCTGTTTGATACGTGGTTCTTACATCAGGGAATAAGCTTGTCCCAGTGCTTTGCTCGTGTCTGGTCAGTCCCTCACTCGGCACTGTCAGTGACCGATCAGTAAACCGATGCACGAATCTCCAATTCTTTGAATATCTTTATGGGTTTGCGGAACATTCTACCCGCTTCATGTTGCTTGTAATCTCTTGTATTATGAACCAGTCCGCGTGTGTTGCAAAAGTAAACAGCAACAGAGTGCAACGTACCGGACACTGACCCCCTCATTGCGCGGACTATTCGAATATCCACCGGATTCAGGAAACCATTATCTGCTATTTTGCATAATATGCGATCTACTGGAACTATTCTTGTGTGTCTGTGTGTCTGTGTGGTTCATCCTTGAGGTGATCAGATTCCTGGCGATTATTTTAGAAGACGCCACAACTTTGTGCAGGCTGTTTTGTTTTGACACTTATGCTCTTACGGCTCGGGAAATGTAATAAGATCAAAGGGGATGGCGTGATACATAGGGACTAGAATTTGCCAGCGTCCTTTGTTATATCTGCTGATTCGCCAATCTGTGGTATCTGCTGCTGACCCGCTGCAGTGCCTAGCTGCCGGAAAAAAGACCCACAGAAGGGAACACAACAGCTGTATTCCGAACAAGCGAGTGAGTGAGAGAGCGAGTGCAAAAGTTACAACGGCCCCACGCTATTTAAAGGGGACTTTCTGACATTGATCCAGGCCGTCTGATAGGCGTTAGTGATCACCCATCAACATCGATCGTGCCTCTGTGAAAAGCCTGAACGCTGATCACATTCGGTCGTGCTTCTGTGGCCGCAAGAACACTCATCAGGTCTTGCTGAATCGTTCGAATGATTGATTGTCCTGGATGCTTGCCGGCTTTCCTGTTGAGTTTTTGGTGGAGCAGTAGGTTCCGGGCGTTCTGAGGTTGCTTTCAGAAATCTGACCTTCCTGATATCCTTCTATCTCATTCTCGCCTTCCTTTTTTGTGGACTGTATCGCCGGAACAGGTCAACCGGTCCCTAGGAACTCCCGTTGTTTTGGTGGAATTGTTACGAGAATCTGTGTGAGTTTACTTAAGATCGCATCCAGATTTAGGGAGTTAGAGCGTGGATTTACTGACCGGAAGGTTCGCGGTTCGAACCCGACCTCTGCCACTCGACTTCCCCTGCCTAGGCTTTGTCAACCTGGCAGTATCCTAGCTCTCGTGCTTCCTCTGGGTGGTACGGCAGCCAGTCACCGGAAACGTGTTGCAGTTGACCGATTTACGGACAAAGAGGGCGAGTAAAGATATACGAGTATAGTAGACGATAACTGATAGGAGAGGTAGTTCGACGATGGTCGATGAATATGCGGATGTAAAGTAATCGGCCCTCATCCACCCTCTAGTCGAACAAGGTCACATGTTTGTTTTGTCACCTCTGTTTTGCTCATTTTCCCTGAAACATCGGTTACTTAGCGAGGAACTGAGATGGGATACTTTTGGAGTCAGCGATCACAAATGAGTAAGGTAAACGAAGCTATTAGTACAGCAGATCGGTGCTCCTCAGGCGGTCAATTTTACGTTCGCTTCGACGTAACAGAAGGTGCAGTGTCTAAACAATAGGTATAATCGTTTAACTTTCGCTGCCTGCCTGCGATGTCGTCCAAGAGAGGAACTGGGACTCGAATACTGCCAAAGTGCCCAATTCTAAGTAGGAGCAGCCCAGAGGAGCAGAATTTGAGTTCGAATCACGGACCTTCCGCATCTCAACTGCTGAGCTATTTCGAGATGTATTTGCAATGTCCTTACGATAGACTGAATCAAATGTGCCACTCCACATCTCCACCCGGTGGTTAGAACAGCAATAAACCCCTATTTCTTAATGCGAAGTTCTCTCACTCTTCACCGAAGAGACAACATATGCTACCTTCATAATGTCTGCTTCCGCGTTCAAACCCTGCAACTGTAAACGCTATCTCTTCTCCTTCCTTCTGGACACTAGTGGCTATGCTGTGGTCTTATGGTAAGTGCTTCGAGTAGTTTGACCCTTGGCAGTTCTCCTCATACTCAACAGCATGACTGTCCGTTTCATACCTGTCCGGAATGTATTCCACGCAGAAAGTCTTAGCTAGAAGCTATCCCTCTTCCCGTTGCAAGAAAAAGATTGCTGTGCTTATCAATATTTCAGAAATAACATTTGGAATTCTCTTTTTTTTACTATAACTAACATTTCCTTTCCAAGCCCATGTTCCCCCCCCCCCATTTTTGTCGTTTTGATGTAGTCTTTGGGCTGTGGGCAAATTTCACTTATCTTTGTCTGTTTTTCTCTCGTCAACCCACAGCTGATGAATTTGTCCAAGCTTAGACGGCACTACTGCGCGTGCCATATCTTGTCAGATGGGCGACTGGTATGCTCGGTTTAGATGCATGGTCGATCGCTTGGCTGATGATCACTCACGCGCATTAGAGATGACTCCGTCATGTATGTTAGAGGGCTGGTTTACTTGTTCGGTATGAACTCAACAGTATTTCCACTTGGGTGGATCTGAGATTAAAACGGAATATGGGTTTAGTACAACAGTGGGTTACTGCGCTTATACACCTCAAGTTCGACTGATTATTTGATTGGCCTGTATCTTGGAGAAAAACAGAGTGTATGGTGGCATTTCCTGTCCAAAATGTGCTGATGGGGGGCAGCAGAAGGGAAATAGCTTTGCACTAGTTCACTGATCACGTAGAACAATCCCCCGCATCGTGCATGGCAAATGGTTAGTCACGTGATTGCTGTCGGCCCAACCGGAAGAGGATGAGTGCGAAGTTTACAAAAACAAAGACTCAGCCGATCTCCGAAGCATGGTAATTGAAGTTTTACTTCATAGAACCATTTTGGACATCCTGGGGGAGGCAATATTGATGGACAGGTGTTTAGTGCCACTTGAAGTGGGTCTGACATATCCTAGATGGTGCTTCCCGAGGTGGCTGCGTACTATCAAATGGAAATGCATTCAATGCAAGCTGCGGTAATTGTTCAGAAATAGCCCTCAACGCAGAAAACGTAGTTGGCCAGTCGGCGGTTCGACCATACAATCGGTGTGATACGTACTGCTCATGCATTTGACTGTTGACGTCACCATGAGTCACTGCAATTTCATGTCACGCTTGTAACGACCAATTGGATACAAATGATCACGCAAAATTTGAGCACGAAACGTAAGGAAAGCAACACCATCAACAGAAAAACCTTACTATTTCAGGAGATCGATAACAAAATAGACTAGGTTTTTGCATTTGTAGCACTGACTAGTTGGAACAACATTCCAATTCTGTATCAATGTATATCACACCCAATAGTGCCTGGTGGTATTTTGAACATCTCCAAGTCTATTTCGTTAAATCTGATACATTTCTGGATGTGTTTGTGTCATCGTGATACACTAGGTCTCAACAACCAGTGTAAGTTTTCTTCATCCATCTACTATTATACCCCAAAAATGTTCCGTTGAGGGAGTTCTACCCTTGTTACCATGACAACTTACGTGAAAAGGGTTTGTGTACACTGCACTAATTTCTGCCAAAAGGTCTTCGGCTCCCAAAAACCGGGATATGAACGTGTGGCCAATCAGCAAGCAGTCAATCGATTGCACGATTTCAATTCATTGAAATCACATCATTCAGGAGCCATGCATGGACGATATTGCACACCAACTACGAGGAACTTGCATGACTTTATTTCTACTAAGTTAGAGCGTCCATTTTGTTTCGATTTCGCTGGTCGGATGGTGTGACAGATTCTCGAAAGGGCCCAAACGCTGTATGTATCCAGTCAGTCGGGTCTCAACGTTTTGCAGAAGTGCACCAGATTTGTCGTGTTGGTTGGATGCCTGCACTGCGCGCAAACAAGTACATTGGCTGTCACTCATTAATGAGCACTTGGATTTAGTTCAGACTGTCGTATGACGATTCGAATTATTCCCTTTGCCGTACGACATGCACTGTCAAGTCTTTCAAGTTTAACACGATTTGTAATGAATCGATCCAGTCTTGGTTACCGTGCGTCCTCGCTGAACTGCCTCAATCGGCTTTCGTATTTGAGTCCGTACCGACGCAAATGAACAAACCAATATGTTGTGCAGTAAAATCGTACCTTCAGCAGTTTAGCACGTCACGGGCGCATGCTTTTGTATCCTCTAAACAACGAAGCAGATACGTCGAGGAACCCTAGGTAGCTCAGCTCCTGGTCGAAGCCAGTGGACCTGCAAAGCCAAATGCATCTACAAGATGTTGAGATATTCGGCCGCAACAGCTTAACTGTCATTTCTTTACATCAACCAACATGATAGGTTGACAATGGGAAACCTATATGACAGGCCGCTGGAATGCAGTAACTAGAAAAATTGGTGTATAAATAGTTCTGTACTTGAAAATGCCAAGACACATTTCTAGATGATTGATTGATTGATTGATTGATTGATTGATTGATTGATTGATTGATTGATTGATTGGCGGGTTCAAATAAGCGAGTTATCATTTGGGAACATCTTGAATGAAAGACTGACCATCTGTATTTCAGCTGAGCTTCTTCAACACAAGCTTTGATAACAGTGAACAGATCGAGATCATCATCATCATCATTGTCAGCTGTAATAACCGCGTACTCGTCGTACAGTGGTTGTAACTGCCGCAGTTTCGTTCACCGATGTTTTGGGGGGAATAGGTACAGTGGGCTGTCAAGTGGGGGGGTGGTGGCAAAGGAGCTATGCATTGAAGCCAATAGCTTGGATGCACGAGCGCCATTGAGGGCACGACTGGGCCATATCTGACAATGTCTCTAGCCATTGATGTGGCCCGTCTCGGGGTCCTCATCCAGGAAAACGGCAGTGACCAGCGCAGCTGAGTTTGCTGGTAATTGCTTTCATACTTCGCCGCCAAGTCATTGTTTGACCACCTCTGGCTCTCTTCCACCCTTCACGTGGTTGTGCGAAAAGAGCCCTTCGAGCAAGTTGGTCGACTGGCATACGCAACACGTGGCCAAGCCAGCGCAATCTATGCAGTGTGATCAGTTCATCTGTCGAGGGTGAGTTATTTCTCCCGAATACCATACGACGTCCTTCAGAATTGCTGATCCGGTGTTCCCACCAGATTCGGGCAATGCTCCGAAGACATCGATGGTCAAACACTGAAAGTCTTTTGACGTCCTCGGCGCGCAGCGACCAGGTTTCTGATCCATATAGTAATATGGAGCGCACCGCAGCATTGTAAACTCGACCCTTGACAGAGAAGCTGATGTCACGCCTAAGCCACAGGTGACGCGTGTTCGCGAAAGCTGCTCTGGCCTTCCTAATCCGGATGGAAATTTCATCTTTCGCGAGACCACCGGGACTGATACAGCTGCCCAGGTAAGCAAATTTGTCCACTACCTCAATCGGTTCATCCGCAAGCATGAGGCTAGGGTTCGAACCCACCCAGTCTTGCAGTACCACTTTACACTTTGCAGGTGTGAAGCGCATACCAAACCGCGAGGCAGAATTATAACAGATCGAGATGCTGTTCTTAAACGAGATTTCCGTCGAAAGCCGAAATGTAACGGGGAATCTTTCTCTTAAATGTGGCAGTATACGATGCGCAGATAGCTTACATCTGTTGAGCGTAAGATGTATCGGAAATACCTGTTGATAAAGGGCTTCCATTCCTCACGATGCCGTTGTTCCATTACACAATACGTTCTCCAATTACATTTGCATTTTATACAATCGATATATACCAACTACTACCGGATATGTATGAATTCCTCGCAGAATCTCACTCCGAGTTCAGATCTGGCAATGTCAGACAGAATTCTTTTCTTTCGCCCCACCTGTTTGATTTTGTTAATGATCGGTCTGTCCAGACTCCCTCTTATACCTCGTGGGTCGATATGCTCCCGAACTGTGTGCTCACAGATTTTGAGTACGCTGGTGTTATTTATCCCTTTGGATCAGATCCACCAAAAACTGCAGATCATTCTGAATAGCCTCATTGATCCGGTCACACCATCTGCTATATGCTTCACAAATGCAAGTTCTAAAGTGCCCTTAGAAGACTGAGTGTATTCGTACTCAAACCCGATGCTGTCAGATGGACCAATCGATGTGGTAAAAGAATTCACACAGGTATAATTCTCGGTTGACGGTGGAAAGAGTAATATGCCTATGAACTGGGATTATTTGGAGGGCTTTTTCTGATCTCCAAAGACCATGGTTGAGTTCACGATTTGTTCTGTGCACCTGCCTCGTGGATCAGAAGCAAGGTCGAAATACACAAAAATTTCCGAAGTTTGACTATCCGCATCTAGGAAACGCTGATCAACTGGATCGTTAGATAAATTTCGAACAAAGAGACACCCACGATAGATGAACCAGTCACAATTCATAGGCTGCATAGAATCGTGTATCGTGTGTGTACCGTGTTCCTCACAAGGCCTTCTTAACTCAGCTGAAACGACCTTACGGTTACCAATTCATGACTTTCCCTCAAAGCATGAAAGCTCTGATCGAAATGCTCACCATTTCGACGCGATTCGTTTTGACGCTTATCCCTATTATGCTGAAATGTTCGGAGCCAAAACCAGACGCAGCAGATTCACTTTTTGCCGCTCATTTATTATGTTTTTCTTCGTCTAAGGCTAGTCAAGGAGGGCATTCAAAGGTTGCAAAAATCTCGATAATTGTTAGAGGTCTCGTGCTTTGTTTATACATGTACCATCCTAGTGAGGAGCCACATATTTTCAAAGTGCAGAACCGTCTAATTTCAAGCGCTCAATCTAGCGCTTTAGAGTTTGCACGTTCGACTGAATTGGCTCCGCACAGTCTAGCCAGCTGTCCTGTGTTCAACTCCTAAGTTTATTGCTTGCTATTTGGCGGTAGTTTGGCTTATTTTATTTTGTTGACTCTGTTTTTGGTGAGTAATCCGGCGTTTAGGTGCTTAAATGTCCATCATTTTGTGGACACAATATGTCACCGTATTTTCCAACCTCATGTCATTGGTTTCAACTTGCAGGTAATTCGTCTCCACTTCTCCCGACTCGCGCAACCCTCGGGAGACAAAGCAGTCGATCGAAGAATTCATCCAGATCTGGTGTGGTGACCAGGCGTAGTGCGAATGAACTTAACCGGTTCGGGTTTGAGCGCCCTAGTCCACGTAAGCAGGACGACTACTTACCCACAGAATTAGAAAACGCTCAACGCCCTACCGAAACTCGGACTGCCGATGACGATATAAACTCAAGAATAGGCCATTTGGAGGACGAAAAGTTCGAAACAGATCTTGACGAGGACATTCAAGATGATGACGATGATGAGGACGATGATGAAAGTCTCTCTTTGGCTAGTAGCAAAAGGACAATAGAACAGTCACATCCGCGTGTAAGTCGAAACTCACCGGAAATGGCTAAGCGACCGCCCAGGTTGAATAGCGAATCCAATTTATGCCGTTCGGCCGACTCCGAGCTGTCCGAGGTGAGTTCCGGTTGCACAGTGCAGTTTAGTAATGAAATTTCACTCAAATGGTTATGAGTTGACCAGAAATAGCTTATCATTGTATCAGACATTTGTATAGTCTCTTGTGCATGCATCAACTGTCAATCCTGCGCGTCCTTGTAGACTACTCTATCGACTAATTTCAACCGAAATAGGGGCGATCGATTGTTTTATTGGAATGAAACACAGGTCATATATAGAAATTGGCAACAGAGAGGAATGAAAAACAGTATTTAGTCTAAAACCACCTATCAACTGTATCTAGCGGATTTCCGAAAGCGAATACATTGAATTATCAAATCAATTTGGAGGAATTAATCCTATCAGTTTGCCTTCAAGTGATTTCTCCTTGAGTCCGTGGGTAATATGCCATTATACAGACTGAACTAATCGAATTAGGGCTCACCCCAATATTCTATACTACAGCGCTTTATATCCATCAGGCGTCCCGGAACCTGGTTTTGACCTCCAGACACCTCGCCGTTACAGCGAATCGCTTACCGGTTGTTGGTCAGGTGGCTGCTGATCTCTTCACCAAACTTGGCAGGTAACTGGCAGTAGGTTTGTCACAGAGCGAGAAGTGGTAATTATCAAGTTCGGTGAACAGGCTAACAGACACCTGATCCACTACAGGTGAACGCATCAATATTCCGATACAACGGTAGAGAATCCCTTGTCTTGCCTTTACGAGCATACCGGAGTAACTCGTCCATTCCTTCTTTCGAGTGAATAGCCATTTCACACTTGACAGGTAGCGGACGCCGTGTACTACGGAACTTCGCCGTGTTAGGTCATCGTATTACTAGGATCTACCGTACTCATGTCAAGTTCAAAATGCAAGACAACAAGTATGAGACAATTAATAAGAGGCCCGGCAGAACCCAAGAAGGTGAGATCAGCACCTCGTGAGCCGAATCCGTTAATGGTTAATGTCTCCCAACAAATAAGCTGGACGTTTCAGTAGAGATGAATTCGGATTTCGGTTATCCAATTACCAACGCTGAGTTGTGGTCAATATTGCAAACAAAGGTAGACCGGCTTCAAGGGCCAGCGAACTCATCAGATAGTGGACCAGTCGAAGAATTCTAAACATGGCCAACATTAGAGTAGCTTTCCAGAGGGGGGACACTCTGCGCTCTGCATTGGTGCAATTAAAGGATCACCTCCCGGCAAACAGAACCAGAGACTGTGTCTACAAAATCAAGTGTAATGACCGCACCAAGGTTTATATAGGACAGACGGCCAGAGAACTACACATCAGAGCCGGAGAGCATAGGAGAAAATAAACAGGCCGCTGAGGAACGCAGATGAATATCAAACGTTACTGAAAGACTAGACGATTGCGGAACACACACTCGACACGGGACACAAAATAGATTTAGAAAATGTTGAGGTTTTGAGGCGAGGACTACGGTCCACGTCACACAGACTGATCGCCGAGGCGGTAGAAATCGCTAAGCACCCCAGCGTTAATAGAATAGAAGGTGTGGAACTGGCAAGCGTGTGGAGAACGGTTCTGGATCGATCAGTCGAGCTGACACGTGTTGATGTGTGGTCATCAGAAGGAAGAGTAGTCATAACCTGAAGTCCACTTGACCTCAACTCCCTCAAACCAAACTGTCAGAGCAATCACGACCCCACATAGACCAGGGAAAATCAACCAGTAGCAACCGAACTGAATCATCAACTGAAGCACCCTGAAAGGGGAAGATTAATTAACCGACCCCGGTCAGAATTAATTTGACCCCCCCCCCAATCCACCAAAGTAAGGTTTTGACAACTTCACTAACCGATAAGAGCCATTAATTGACACTCAACACGGATCTAGTGTGAAAATCTGAAGAGGATTGACTTACTGATTGGTTCCCCGTCTGCCTTATAACCTGACCAATTTGGTGACCTGCTCACTTGGCCTGATGAAGCTTTTGTGTCAAAAGCGAAACGTTGCCCAAATAAAAACTACCGATTGTTTATCAAGCTCTTCTGAAACGAAGCGGTGCATGTTATTTTTTTAAAGTGTGATGGAACCTGATGTTTTCGTATTAAAAAAAAACGAATTTCCCTGAGTAGAGCGAGCGTCCAGCGTATTCAGTGACATTAGCCGCACCGTTAGCTATGGCAGATTAGCGGTAGGTGACTGGAATCTGGCGGCTGTTGAGACAGGGCTATGAGTATTTTGTGATCCTGAGTATGCGATCAGTTATTCTTGAGGCTTACTCCCATTTTCTCACTCATGGGCACCGAAAAATTGCATAATATGGCACCGTCCACTGAACGGAGTATCAGGTGTAGTTGTTCTCACGATCCTTTCAATCGCTCTGCAACACATTCCTCAAAGAATTTACAAGTAGATTTGGGCTGCTTTATCATTTGTTTTATCTGTCTCGACTTTAGGTGTCCATCGTACGTAGTGCCGCATCTCACCGCCGTGCTATGCGTTTATTTGCTGAGGCCGAACGTAAGCGCCGAGCGGAAGAGGCCACTTCAAACGAGGACCAGCAGGTTAATGAATCGCCGATGGACGTCTCCAACCTCGAATCGAACTGTCCCGTCCCGGTTCTCTCCCCGGCTATTATCCCAGCCGTTCCGATTCAACGGGCAGTTGCTCCTAGCAAATTGTCTGCCAGAAGGTGAGTTGTGCTAGTCGGGTTTGTGGGGCCTTTCTTTACTTGCCAATCCTAGGGTTAAGCATAACACCACTTTGTTCATGTTGTTCTCTGCTGTTCTCTTCAACTGTAATCAGCTTACTATAGAATAAGGTTTTTTACTCTCCCTCAGCAGCTTGTCAGTTACCAACTTCGAATAGGTTGTCGATAGGCTTCATCAATTCGCCATGCTACATCCGTTCGGGTCTCTCTTTCAGTCCATCTGATCACTACCGACTAATTGTTTACACGAGTGTGTACCATCGTGTGACCGTATAATTGAATGAAAGTTTAACCGTAGAACACACATGATCAGATTACTGCCAACCGGAAGGTTGTGTTTGTTTGTTTATGTGGCAAAATTTGTGAATTTTTTTTTGTATTTTCTGACCACATTTTAGACGCAGTACACTGACCCCTCAGCAACCGAATCCGACTACACATCAGTTGACAAATAGTGATTCGATGGCTTCAAAGAACAGTACACCGACATCCAGGGATCAACCGCCTGGTTTAGGCCCTTCTCCTTTGCCCACCAAATACAACCCTTACACTGGCGCCTCGTTTCGTGACAACCCTGATTACAATGGTCTGGTTGTTGGTCGATCAACTGGTTCTTCTGGTCAATTGCTTCAGCCGTCCAGTACTCCAGATTTGCACCGTCTTGGTCATACTCCTACCATTCCCAGTGGTGAGAGAAAACCTCTTAAAGGTGAGGCTATTCCTCTGATGAATGGACAAACCTCATCGGCGTCAGGTTGCTCGGCACATCGAGGTAGTGAATAGTTGATCTGTTTCTGAAAAAGCAGTGTTTTAGGTCTCCGGCATCCTGACATTTCACCCTTTCAGCCTCTAGCATAGCTGAGTTAAAATTTGCGTTTTGTAGCTTATCCCGTTCTTTGTTAAGCTACTGCCGTGTATTGTTCATGCACCTGTTATGATCTGACTAGTGTGACGGATATCGCAAGTGTAATTTAAATGTAAGAACTCGAATTTCTTTGAACACCCTTGTGATAAGACGACCCAAAAGTTATGCAACCCTTCTAGCATTGGTTCGGAAATTGGATTTCATTGTTTGGCCAATCGGTTCTTCCGTAATCGTTTTGCGTTGATGAATGTTTTGTCTACGTATTTATGTGCCCTTCGGATACTTTAGTTCCTTACATCAGTAGCATTCTGTAGAGCACACCCAATCCCTGTCTACACGTTCAGGCAGCGACCAGAAGATCGACACTACCGAGTCGTTCTGAGTGCATTAGCGAGAATAGTGGGGCTTTTATTAGATAATCACTGATTCTTTTTGTAAATTGTTTGGGTGGTGCCAGAGTTTGTGTGTCAGAGGCCCGATGGGAGGCTGGTGTTGCGTTCACGGAGGATCCAGTTACAACGTCTCATGTATCTTGAGAATCTGGCCTAACTCAGGTTTGGAGGCAGTGAGGAACCCATGTAATCGTATTGTGGGACATTGTGTCGCAGTAGTAAGCCTCCTTTGGGTCTTTATTCAATAGCAGACGAACCATTTTGGGAAATTATTCGATCAAAGTCTTATCCGTAGGCTGCCCATACTCTGAAAAACAGTTGTAATGCTCAGTGCTGCACGTTTTTAAAAGGATGCAGAGGAATTTTAATCGAATCTCCCCCCCACCCCGCGATTGAAGTTAACCGTGAGGTGCTCTTTGCTACTGAGACGCCTTTACTGTGCATCCATGCATTTCAACCTAAATTGGCCTCATCTGGACGTGAAATTTTCAAATTTCTAGAACATTCTGTCCGTCACGTCTTGTGACGTCAACCGCGCACAACTCATATTGTTCAACGGCGGACTAGAAGGTCGCAGGTTTGAATTTGAGAATGTGGGCACCGCTGACGATTCCAGGGATAAAACAACTGTACAGTGCTTCCCAGTTTTTTTTATCACGAATTCGTTCCTCCACAGGCTGAAATCTTGATTTCAATCGCCGAACTGTTGTGCGATAGACCGACGGTACCATTTAACCGTGTGCGATTGGTACCGCTTTTGTTGAAGTTAGGCTATCGTCTTATCGATATCTCGGGCGAAATCAAAGCCCATCAGGAACGTTTGGAGGCTTCTTGAAGAGGAGCTCATTACTGCTTAAATAGTGAATTTTCAACGTAAAATGTCTTTCTTCGTATTTCACCCGAATATCAGAAAGAAGTTTGGTCGGTTATTCAGGATTCTAAGCAAAACGAAAATCAAGTCAGCTTGAATGGCGAACAAAAATCCCTGGATTTTGAAGAAGAAAAGTTACTTTTCTATTTTTTATAATCTTGGATGAAATGTCCATGTTCCGCATCACCCATCAAGGGAATTGCCTGGTCAATCACACAATACTGCCTCCGTACTTAGTTTCTGGACCACTTCTCCCGTGTTGAGATTCCCTGGATCACGTGGTGTTAAAAAATTCATTGAATTTCATTGATTCCGAGTTCCCAAGCTCGTTTAGGGCGTGGCTTCGTCTTGTTTATATTCGACTGCATATTTCTACCTTTCATTGGCTGTTGATAGACAGAGAATCGTTTGCATGCATCCCATATTCAAAAGTCTCCATCGGACTGAGCAAGACAATAGACTCTTTTTTCCATCCCCTCTGGCTCTGTTTGATTTTCAATTGTCACTTGCTGCAGTGTACTACATCCTCGTTACTTCACGAAATAGCCGCACTTGTCTGGTTTTGTGCTTGTTTAAAGGTTGGTCACATTTCCCTTGCTACCATGGTTACGTCCAACCAGCGTTCTCCCTGTCCTTTTTCACTTTGTCTTATCACTGCACGCGCGCTCTGGCGCATCGTTCAGGCCAACACAACATCTCATCGGGTTTGTTGTCAAGCTCTGCAAATGCCAACCCCCTGGCGGGGGACCCTCCATGTTCCTCTTCTTCGTGCGTTGCCTTTGGTTCTGCATCCTCGGCGAGCTTATCCTCGTCAATCAATATCGTGGGGCGAAGTGAGTTTCCTTTTTTCCTCAGCTCCGCGTTGCTTATTATGGTTTGCTTCTCAGTTTACCGGCATTACTAGCTCTTAGGAGTATAGCGAAGTGTGGGTGGGTGTGGAACAAAGCTACTAATCGCCATGTGCTTTGCTAGGATGTGGGTGATACAAAAGAGCATCGATTAGCTGTTGATCTATGGATGGTAAAACAAACTTGGTCAATTGTTTGCATCGGCACCTACGATCGAATGTGAGACATGTTTTGTTCAAACAGGCGGTCTTTCGAATTACACACAGATCAACAGTATGGATTGCATTTTCGAAATCTGTAACTGGCATTAATCAACATGATTGCGATTGTTTTCCTTTGGTGCACCAATATCTCGTGACAGGCTGTCCCTACTATTTTATTTCTGATGTTGAGTCTTTCCCAGCAGAGTATGTATTACCAAACAGACCAGTTGTGGTCACTGTCTTGAGGTAGTCTCTCAGTCTGAGGGGGACTACTGTATTTCCCATTAATATTGGTAATATCTTTTCCAAAACCTAGGTAGCAGCAACAGATAGATATTGACAGTGCACCTAAATATCTCATTCCAGAGTTGTTGAACGAGAGACTAATATGACCCGAATGAAAATAAAAATCTCATGGCGCTGTGTTGAACGGCTTTCAGTATATTTGAATTTATCAACACAAAAGTCTCACATATCAGCTTGTAGGGCTCACTGTCGGGCGTGAGTGTCCATGACAACACTCTTAGATAGCATGAGGGGATTTGGGGTTTTTCTTTGTAATGTACTACTCATAAGGTTGCTGAAAATCCATCGACAGCCCACGACCGGCTTCGCCCTTCTTGGGGCTCATCAGGTAGGCGCAGTTCCCTGGTTTCCGTCAACCTTACGTTCTACTTGAAACCAAATTGCACGAGATTAGCGAATATAAACTCATTTGCAAACCAATTTGGTTCTTTCGAGAGACTCCCCTGGTTCCCAGCTGAATTTCTCGAAACCGGTCGTGGGCTGTCGATGGATTTTCAGTAACCTTATGAGTAGTACATTACAAAGATATACATGTATCGCGATATTTCAAATATCGTAGCGACTGAAACATGAGGCGGCCTGGTGCAGCACATTCAGTTGCCTGAGAACATCATAAACGAGAGATTCAGCTGGGTT
>NW_008751746.1:1113926-1120413 GCF_000715545.1 Opisthorchis viverrini
CAAGAAGGGCGAAACCGGTCGTGGGCTGTCGATGGATTTTCAGCAACTTATGAGTAGTACATTACAAACATACATGTATCGCGATATTTCAAATATCGTAGCGACTGAAACATGAGGCGGCCTGGTGCAGCACATTCAGTTGCGTGAGAACATCATAAACGAGAGATTCAGCTGGGTTCCAGGTGAGTCTCTCGAAAGAACCAAATTGGTTTGCAAATGAGTGTATATTCGTTGATTTGGGGGTTTCTTTCTGTAATGGAAGCAAATCTATGCTGAAAAGCCGAGAAGCATTGCACAATTCCTTCATGCCTGTCCACTCTTGATCCATCAGAAGTTCTCGTCGTAGGAAACTCCAGGATGTTCCATCCGATAATCCGTCACTCGAGGAACCACTTAACACACGGCGATGTGATGTGGATTCCGCTGTTGTTAGTGGAGCTGTATCCTGTCTAATCATGAGTTAATCACAATGTTGATCAGTCACTCGCAACAGAACGATCGTGGGTTTGAAACTCCCTGGAGTTTCATGAGTTGAGCACGGTTGATCACTACTCCGGAGAATAAAGTATATCCATAGTACTCCCTGGCTTTTCAGCGTAGACTGGTTTCACTTACGGAGCCAACTCACCGTTGAAGGTAACGTTTATGCCTAGTCGTGCTCCAAAAATAGACCCATACGCACTAAGTGAATGCCGGGGAGAGTCTGGAAACGCTTCAAGACATTGGGTAGTGTGGTGCACCCTATGGACAATGTTGAACAATTTCTGGATGAATTATTCAATTTACTTCAAAATGAAAAGTGCTCAATTGATAATGACCCTGAAGGTTTGAAAAATCAGCTGATTCTGTCCTGTGCAGTTCTGAGTCCTATCCGTAAACAAAAAAGTAACTGACTAACTCCAGCTGTTGCACAGTTTTCCACCACTTCTCCGCCCCAGCTGAGGTTGTTCATTTAAATACGTTATAAATCATATTTACCAAGCATATCCGGATTGTTCTATGTAGGTTTGTTCGAATCCCAGTCAAACACCTCTCCTTCCCCTGGTTCGTGTAAACCAAACGGTTCGGAAGTCGGAAGCAACAGTCTATCTAGCTCACCTCAGAAAAATGACGTTCCAGTACCCGAAGTACCACCCAGTTCAGACTATGACATGCGGCCAATCAGACCCAGCGTATTAAGCCTAGGACCGAATGTGCCCGAGCCCATCGATGCTAGATCCCTGGAGGGTAGCAGTCAGGAGACTTCGGAGGTAAGTGACTGCTGTGGTTCTCTTGTTCTCCTTGTCGATCATTTTATTGACTACTGGCAGCACAGAAATGCTCTTAGAAATCCGCAGTCTTGGAATGTCCATAGCGCGAGCTTACCGAAGTTGCGTTGATAAAACTTGATGTAGGCTGATGACTCCCATGGATGCTAGAGGTCTGTTATGGTGACTGGGTTGTAGGTTACTTTGCCACATTAGCTCTTGGCAAATTTCGGCTCCCCTCTATTCGGGGCTGCTCAATACATCAACAATCGCGTCTCCTACTCAGTTGATCAACTTCCACTGAGCTAAAAAATCCTGTGACGAACTGAAGGCGGATCTGATTATCGGACTGTTGCATCATGTGATTTGGTGACCTATTTGGACAAATTCGTAACTAGCACGCTGCGGTGAATCAGCATTTCCTGAACAAGACATTACGCTTCTAATTCTCCTTCCTGCTTGGATCTCGTCAGTCTTTGTAACTTGACCTGACGAAGCTAGACGTGACAGCGAGACGTTATCCTGCAATAATCCCACGTATTAGTTTTTGAAGCTATTTTGGAGGTTGTCTTCTGTCAGTTACTCGGCGTTATTCCTTTATCTAGAGGACATTGTGCGTTGATGAGTGATTTGTGTTTCTCAATCCAACATATCTGGGTGGGATCCGCTCGCAAACTGTTCCTTCAAGGCAGCACCAACCACCAGAAAACACTCCACTGAGTAAATTCCCCGTGTTTTCTGAGAACAATCGCTTATCAGTTTGCCCATGTATTTTCTGGTATAATGCAGCAGTTCACGGAGCCCACTTGGCCCTCAAATTGTGCTGTAGCTTTTGGTTTTTGGTAGAAAGTGTTTGCGATATCGGGGGCGTTCTTCATTGCATTTTCAATCAAGATTGCATGAGTTTGACTGTTTGGAGTTGGAGGTGCTTTGGGCCCTCGACGTATTCCCTCCTTTTTAACTGTGTGGTTTCCCTCAGATAGTCAGCTATGCAAGCAAAGCAGCGATACTAACGATGACAACCAGTTTAAGCTTACGAATTGAATAAGCATTCCGAAATATCGCACGGAATTTTCTGCACTCGCCCTAATGAGAACAAATTTACTCGTAGCTGTCAGCTCCTCAGAATCCATCCACTCCTTACCTAACCATCCGAGAAAGCCATGACTAAAATTCCCATTTAGGCAGTCCGTATTCATATTTACTGCTGTTTCGTACGAACTTCGTAGTTTTCTAGTTATCCAGTGTAACACGGGAGCTGATCCGTTTTCGTATCACGATGTTTTACTATAACACTGACAGTACCTATACGGTATGATCCCACACTCAGCTACACTTTATCTGTTCATTGAGTTTCAGACACACGTTTCATCAACTCTTCGCCAACGTGTGTTGCAGAAGAAGACAAAGGAACTACAAAAATTGCGCACAAGTGGGGTAAGTTTCGCATTGCATCGTAGATAAGATTGTTGCCTTCGTTTCACGTTTATGAAATGTTTCGAGCGGCGTCTTGGCCCCTGACTTGATCCTTCTAGTCTGCTGCTGATACTCAAGTTTGTATACGAAGAAGCCAGTCCGTCGAGTCGGTTTAGAAGGCAGCGAAATGATCGTGTAAGGTCTCAAGACGTTTCATTTGCATGACATCAGTCTCCCTTGTGTTGTGTTAAACGGACACATTGAGAATACATAGGAATGGAATTCCACAAGTCACTTAATGTGTGTTAGGGCCCTATAAGAGCGGAAAGTCGATGTGGGCATACTGAATGAGCCTCTCGATTCATTGCTGTCACTCGCTTGTCGCAGTGACAATCTACTGGAATAAAAAAATCGTCCAGCTGTAACACCCTTTCGGTGTCAAGCTGCCATGCCACACGAAGGATGCACGAGGGCTGGGATACTGCCAGGTTGCCCAAGCCTAGACAGGGAAGTGGAGTGGCAGAGGTCGGGTTTGAACCACGGACCTTCCGGTCAGTAATTTCGCGCTCTTATATAGAAAAACACACTGCAAGGTAGAAAATGGGAGAAATGACGAGGGAAACTGATGTTTTCCTCACCAAGCTTGCACGATGTTGGTCACAAAAGAATTGCTTCTATTTGCCCAAAAAGGGATCAAAATGCTGAATAGTAACAGTATCAAGAATGTCTACTATTAATTTTGCGAGCACGAAAATGCCGCTGGTCGCTGATCGTCATTCCGAATACTGCGAATTGTTCTGCGAGCACCACTTATTTGATCCGTAGGTACCGCACGTGTCGATGGTAGCGCTTGGGAACAATTTTTGATTGGATCAGCTGATTGGCTTTAATGACGTTTCTCGCTGTTTCAGTCAGCCATTCGACATTCCTCGAGTCCCAAATCAAAACTGGTGATAAATTTATTCGACGAACCGTTCAAAAATAGATGTTTGAAACCTGAGTGTTTGGTCCTAGATGAGGATGCTGAACTCCGAGAAGAATTGGCGGTAATAGCTTGCACGATGTTGGTCACAAAAGAATTGCTTCTATTTGCCCAAAAAGGGATCAAAATGCTGAATAGTAACAGTATCCCCGTTTGTGGAATAGCAATATCAAACCTAGGCAGGTAAAATCAGCTGATAAGTGATTCCTTACAACGTGGATTTATTCGCCTTTGGCTTGTTCGTGGATTCACTGGTTTTCTCGGATCCCAGAATGAACTCTCCGTGTAACGGGTACTATTCGTCAGTTTTGCTCAACTGTGGTGATCCATTCTTTGGTTTGACATTTCAGAAGTCAGGTGTTACATCTCCAGAAGCGGATTTAAAGCAGAACAGAACATCTAGTAAGTTTGCTTTTTCTTCACAAAGTTGTTCTCTCTCCGAATTATTGGCCCCAATGTTTGTACTAGTTCTTTCGTTATTGGCTCATCAGTTAACGCCGTGTGATCTTCATTCGTTTCAGCTGAGTTTGATGACGGGATTCCTTCCACTTCCACTTGGCCCCAAAAGGGGACTGGCAACGATGCCGGTGAGCGTGGACGTAGCTTCCGTCAGTCACTGTCTTCAAGCAGTTTGAGACCGTCGTGGGATGTGACAGCTGATGCTGAGACTCAGCCCTGCGCTGAAACATCTTCTCTTGTGCAGCAACCACGCAGACCTGCGGAACATGGAGGTCCATCCGGACCTCAGCGTGCAAACAGTCATGTCAGTGGAACTCACGTCTCAGGTACACCCACATCTACATCGTTTCCCCGCGTGCAGTCTAGCGAGTAAGTTCGTTCAAAGCAAACTTTTCTTGGTGGATATTTATTAACGGCTGTTATGGGTGCCATTGAATATTTCTTGTTGAACTCAGGTGTCCGATGATCATCAAACCAAGCACATCTTTTTCTGTGTGTACAGTTTGTTCTAGCCTCCTGTATGAAACTGTTCGTCATCCGGATGATAGATTAACGTCCAGCTTAGGTCGAAAAGTTTCCTAATTGCTCACCCTTAGATGGCCGCAAAACGCTCATTTCAACGACGAAGCTTGTTTCAAGTAGAACATAAGGCTGACGGAAACCCGGGGACTGCGCCTACCTGATGAGCCTCAAGAAGGGCGAAACCGGCCGTGGGCTGTCGATGGATTTTCAGCAACCTTATGAGTAGTACACTACAACTAAAGCTTGTTTTACATAGTAAGGCTCCTAAATGATGGTTGGCTGATGCAACTAGCATATTGCCATCCAGCGGTTCTGTTTCTTAACTCGTACATGCAATGGGTGATGAGATGCAAGTTTGATGGAAATCGGTCTCGTTGGTTGGAGGCGTATTGTCGTACTTTAATCGAGGAACTCCTGTTAATATTGTTTGCAGACTGAGTTACATAAAACTGTGGAAGGTAGGTTTAACGCTTCGTGAAAAATTGTTGTTAGGTATGTAGGTTCACACGTTTTCTGTCCCAACTATCCGCTTCTGTTTAATAATCTGGTTTCCGGAGCACGTGACTTGCCGCATCCTATTATGTAGTTACCTAGCAACGAACTCCATAGTACTCTGCGCTACACTAGGTTACCTAAACCTCTCTCCAAGGCGACCACCATCCTTCCCTAATCAATGTTCACATATTGCCTATTAACTCGGAAACCTTACTGAGCACTTATTGTGACACGGATGACATTGGGATACGTGCAGACTACTCAAACTTGGTGCATTCAACTTATCTATGAAGCTAACCGCATAAGCAATTGAGTTTTTTTTTCCTAAACAAAACTGTGTCCCGTTTGATTAGTTTCGGTGTGTTGCTGTTCCGCTCACCATTGTGTATCAAAAAGAATGGTAATGTGAGACAGTCCTCTAATGGAAACAAAGGAAGATTGCTACAGGTTATTTATAGCGATCACAGAATTTTTCTCCACGTCGAACTAGAATCTTGGTGCATCAAGTGTAGAGCTAACAACTCGCGATTCTGAGCTGGCCCGGTGATTGGAGCCCGCATTCATGGCCCGGAATCCGAATTCACCGGACTGAATCCATCGGTACTAATTGCCGGATAAGATCTCGAGAAACCTAAACACGCAAAAGCCTTCATCCCAACTGTAACATCAATCGAAGGAATCGGATAGCCCTTCGTCCTGTCGCCCTCCGGAGTGCATGCCCCTCGGCCGGTTTTCTCAGTGTTGGTGACGGTTTTCAGTTTGGCCAGCTGCAACATTATTCAGAGAGTCTGACTCACATTCACGTCCACGTCAGTCGTATGAACAGTCGTTCTCCTGTTCCAATGTAATTTGAATTTCCACATCTGAACAGGTGCACACACACCGACGTCTCGAACGCCAACTTGCTTGTGCTGATCGGCTGGCCCACCTCTCAGGACTTCCCATTCAGTTAACTCCACGGATGCTAGAAACCTGCTTGACAATCTGGCGACCCTCGGAGAACAAGCCGGAGACGTGCAGTTTCACTGCATATTCGGTGTACAATTACACCCGAACTTCAATCCGTCGTTTGTGCAAACCGGTTAGTGGGCACCTTGGCAGGATGGAGAGGGCTTCAGACTGTTAGATTACTAGTTAAATTCCATCCTAATGAGTGCCATTAAGGGTGCACGGGTGTGTGGAACTGGGTTCCGAAAACACTTCCTTTGTGGGCATCCGGGAGAATTCCACTCCTGGCTTATTAATTATCCAGGTGCCAACTGTTGGGGATATCAATGTCCCCCAGAAAACGCTGTGTTTTTATGTGTGCTAGCGAACTCCTGGCATCTTCAAGGCCAAACTATGAAAAATCAATGGCCTATTGATA
>NW_008751746.1:1123068-1197118 GCF_000715545.1 Opisthorchis viverrini
GATCGGAGAGGGCCATTATGCACGCGTCGAACTCACTAACCCCAGCAGAACAGCACAGATAGAGAAAGAAGCGTTGGCCTTAGTGTTCGCTGTTCGGCGTTTCCACAAAATGTTATATGGCCGCCGTTTCACCCTACTTACCGATCATAAACCATTGCCCTCCATTTTCGGCTCAAGGAAAGGTGTTCCCGCACACTCTGCCAACCGCCTGCAAAGATGGGCCCTGATTATGCTGGGTTATGACTTCGATATTCAATATCGGCGCACCACCGACTTCGGTCAGGCCGATGCATTATCTCGGCTGATCAACAACCAGCCAACACCCGAAGAAGACACGGTTATTGCGCATGTTGCATTTGAGGACCCAGCCGACCCACAGTTGGTCCAGTCCGTTCGTGCCCTGCCCGTGACAGTAACAGAGGTTCAAAGAGCTACCACAGCTGATGGAACGCTTCAAAAGGTGATCCGATTCATGAATTCTCGGTGGCCTTCGAATCTCAAAGATGATTCCCTTCGACAGCTCTTTCATCGCCGAGATGCACTAGCGATCGTAAAAGATTGTTTAATGTTTGGAGATCGCGTGGTGATTCCGCAACCTCTATGCCAGCGAGTTCTTCGTCAGTTCCATTCTGGACATCCAGGAATCAACCGTATGAAGTCAATAGCTCGCAATTACGCATACTGGCCGCACATGGACCAGCACATCACTGATTTTGCAAAACGCTGCTCCCGATGCCAACAAGCTGCAAAGAATCCGCCACATCAGCCACCGGTTCCCTGGCCTCGACCTGAAAAGCCCTGGTCTCGGATCCACATTGATTACGCAGGACCGATAAATGGCACTTTTTATTTGGTTTTGATTGACGCTTTTTCCAAGTGGCCAGAAATCGTTCCGGTGTCATCTCCAACAACATCTAGTACGCTGCGAGTGTTATCCAACATTTTCAGTCAGCATGGATTACCGGAGTCCATAGTCTCAGACAATGGTTCGCAGTTCACCTCCGCTGAGTTCCGCGACTTCTGCACTCGACATGCGATAACACACGTTCGTTCACCACCGTACCACCCACAATCGAACGGTCAAGCAGAAAGGTTCGTCGACACATTCAAGAGGGCTTTGCTTAAAGCTCGAGGGGAGGAGACATCCGTCGAAGCCCTTCAGAGATTCCTGTTTGTGTACCGAACGACCCCGAATGACGCTTTGGCAAACCACCAGTCACCTGCAGAGGCACTCATGGGCCGTAAACTTAGAACTGTGCATTCTTCCATGTTGCCAACACAACCTACTGAGTCAAGGTCCATACCGGTGGCAGTTGGAACTCCATTCAAGGTGGGAACGCCCGTGCTTGTCCGTGACTATCGCCCAGGACATGATTCATGGATTGCAGGTCGTATCCTGCGCAAACGCGGTAGTGTAATGTACGACGTGTCGGTTGGTCAAGACACCTGGACCAGACATCAAAACCAACTCCGCTTTAACAGCACGCCGGAAACTCAAGTATGTTCGGGTAGCATACCGTTGGACATATTGCTCGATACTTTTGAGCTGAAAACTGAGACAGCTTCGAAAGAGGAGAGTGTGACCGGCAGCTCAGTATTTGATCCAACACTTCTTCCCAGGCGGTGGACAGACCGACGCCGCCGCCAGCCGGAGCGTATCCAGGTCGACCCCCGTCGAGTACGCTACTGACTTTTCACAAGGGGAGGTGTTGGGGATATCAATATCCCCCAGAAAACGCTGTTTTTATGTGTGCTAGCGAACTCCTGGCATCTTCAAGGTCAAACTATGAAAAATCAATGGCCTATTGATACTCCAAGAAAATTTAAATCCGACCACGTACAGGATACCATTCTTTCCACTGACTTGGGTTCGGAAGCTCCGGGCATCGCCTGTTGATCGTGTGTTGTTGGATTATTAAAGTTTGTGTCCGAGGTTTTCGTCTTCTTACTATTCGCGGTGCTAGGAGTCTGGATCAAGCAACATAGCTGGAGATAGAGTATTGCCACAATCCGCATTATCGTATTGTTTGTTCGCTGCGTGACACAACCGTAACACCATCTATCTCTCTACGCATCACTAGTCAGATTGTCCAAGTTTCCAGTTAATCAAATGAAGTCTGACACGCGATTTGGTTTGCTTTTACTTACATATTCATACCCATACAGGAGCGGCTGCTAATAGCTGCGATTAACAATCGAGCATAGAACCCCCCTCCATTGACATCGATGGTAAGTTGTACAAAACTGTAGAAACATCGAACTTACTGCGGTTGCTAGTAATGTGATATCCGACCCGGGGCATGTAGGGTTTAGGACTGCTTTTTACTTTGATCACGAATTTCGTAGTAATTTTGGGTACTGTGGCAATACCCCACATAGGGTACAACGCTGAGCACGAGCAATTTCAAGCCACACCGGTATCGGCCTTGCGTCATTAGCCACGTCAGCCTAGATTATGCATGCGGCAGGGCAGCCGCTTAAAAGCAGGTGCATGCTGAGACCTCCCTACTTTCGTGTTCGCATTTTTTCAGTCTCTCCTACCTGATGCATGATAATCTTTCCATGGTCTCCTCCTAGTGATTTGCGGCTCCCTTCGCACTGGATTACTTTGATCATTCTTACGGTACTTTGAGTGATCTATTACATCGAGCGAGAGACCCACTGATCGGCATGATTGCCAGAGATCCGGATGCGTATCTGGGTAGACGCTTCACTGACCGTGATCAGTTGGACATTTTCCGTATACAGTACTGCCGTAGAGTGACGAACGTCTGACAGTTTATCAAGAGTACTAATCCTTGAAACAATCTAAATGGCTTAGTCACATGTCATCGTCATACTAGGTAGCCCAAAGTGCATGTTGGTCACATCGTTATCGGCTGTGTGGCGCGGGTCAATCACTAGTTATTGTCAGCTTTGCAATATTTTTGTGGGTTGGAATCAAATACTGGTCTGTTGTTCCCCGTAGTAACGATATTTTCCTTAGCTTAGTTCTCGGTCTGAGCCTCTCAAGCTAACGTGTACGTCAAAACAACCTTCAAATGTGCACAACGTATATTAACGCCTAAACGAAGTCAAGAACACTTGTATAGCACTTCATAAATATAGCGTAAGCGGCAACAACTTTCTGGAACTTCTAATGCGTTCTGGATGCGGCATTAGCAACCGGCATTCGGCCAATACTGGGTCACGACTGGCTGCTGCGTTCAGACTTTCGACCAATCAGATCTCCGCTTGATGCCGACTATCAAGCGTCCCGAATTTTGGCTTCTCAGCCGTAACAGCACCTGAGTGCGAGTGGTTAAATGGGCCCGTGTGTAATCCCGCCTGACACTCCCCCCACTTGAACTAAATTCGAACACCTCGAATACATTTGGAACCGCACAGATCCTGAATCATGCCGTAAATCTCTCTATCGGTATCTCCCAGCTGGCCCTCTTATCAAAAGTAATTCATGCTAGGACACGGTTTACACAACCTTACCAGATGCTTTGCGTACGTGTTTCGAAAACGTCCCATCAGCTTTATCAACGCTCGGTCTTCAGCATGCCTCGGAGACCTACTTTGGCTTATGGAAAACACAAATACACGTCAGCGTCAAACTAACACGGTTGCCCATGCTGCATGTAGCAATATTTTGCTTGTCTCCATGAAAATCCATTCCCTGAACATCTGACCGAACCCAGTCTTACTGATCGAAACCCCAAACCATTCAGAAATAATTCGTGAATAATGCCGAGAGAAATTGAATCAATATTATCACTTTATTACATTTTTAAATACTTCGTATAGGAAGGAAGCAGACCTGATTTCGATCACGACAGTTATTAGTTTTGGAAAGAGATACGAGATAACCAGGAACATTCTAATATCATAGTTACGATCAATAAGAACTGCATATTTAACCTGCAGATGACTTCGTTCCTTCGGTTCCCCATTCGTATCACCGGTTTTCTGCTACTTTGGTCTCGAAATAAGGGTTGAATGATAGTGGGCCGTCCTCCACAATGATCCTACGGACAGGAAGGGAGTTACCCTGGTAACGCACACCAAGATGAATTGTTAATAGACTAGATAACGTTGGCTCACTTGCGCTGAATGACACGATACAACAAGGCGAACAGTCAATCCTCTGGATTATACGCATCAGCTTACACTATACGATGATTTTGAAACCTTGTCAGTTACTCGTCGATCAAATCTCCCTCATAAACGTTCATTGTATTACCGCAGTTCCATTCTACGTAGGGTAGGTTCTTCACAATAACCAGACAGTCTGTGCCGCGATTTGGAACGTTTCGGCCGATAAGCTTATCGGTGAAAACAAACAAGTTGAAAACGTGCCTTGTGCTGCCATCATACACCCACCGTCCTTTGGTTTCCTGTGGTTCTATCTAATAATCCACAAAAACGAATAAGGAGAAAAAAGTGAGGAATAAGTTCGTTTCAAAAACGATTGATAACTTGATCTTTCGAAGTGATACTATCCCACACAATCTTCTCTATTCGTTATTCAGATGAGAAATCGACAAATGATTATTTAGCTGTCAGATGGATCAGGCAAACAATTGGTGAACAATCTAGCGGCTTGCACTGCACTACTCATAAGGTTGCTGAAAATTCGTCAACAGCCCATGACCGGTTTCGCCCTTCTTGGGGCTCCTCAGGTAGGCGCAGCCCCCGAGTTTCCGTCTAGTCGCGCACTCAGTGGCGCTCGTGCATCCAGGCTGTTGTCTTCAATGCATAGCTGCCCTCCGAATCATCCCACTTGACAGCCCACTGACAGTCCCGGATTTATGCACCAATACGCAGGCAACTCATCGGGGAACGAAACTGCGGCAGCTACAACCACTGTACGACGAGTACTCGGTTATTACAGCTGACGATGATGATTAGGGTCTACTTAAAACCAAATTGCACGAAATTAGCGAAATACACTCACTTGCAAACTAATTTGGTTTTACGAGAGACTCGCCTGAATCTCTCGTTTTTGGTGTTTGTGTCTGCAATATATGAGACCTCGATTCCCCATCGGAACCTATGAAGTCCCCCTGAGGAGGAATTCTTCCCTTTGCCGATGACTGAGTATTGCAAAAAAAGCCGCCAAAATTGTATTTGAATTGTCCTTTTAAATGAATGGGTGAATGCTTTCCAGAGCTATCGATTTTTCATTATTGGCCTTTGTTTAATGTGTTGGCCAACTTATCTTGTTCGAGTACAAGTATTTTTAAACGTCAGTTACTATTAGTGTCAAACCCGCTCTACATTTAACGTTCTCACGGAACTTTTGGCCGCGTCTAGTATTCAGGCTAAGGGACTGTACCTCTTCATTACATGGAACCCTCTACCAGTTATCTCGTCGCGTTTCGATTCAAGCAGTCATTCTCCTGGGTGGTGTTGCAAATATGACCATGTATCAACAGTAAAAATACAGCGAAAATAGATTCCTGAGTTTTCACTGGGCGCGGTCACTCCGGCATCTCAATTTAACAGGCGTTGTGCCTGGTTTACTCACTGTGCATACAGTATGCCCTGAATACGATACAGTCAATGAATGAATTTCCATTGGAAATCGTAGACGCTACAAAAAACCAGCTATTGCAATAAACATACAATTATAACTTGAAGGAAGGCTGACCTAATTAAAATAAATAAACAAATAAAATAATGGTAATCGCTCAGCTGTAACACTTTTCGGTACCTAGATGCCATGCCACGCGAAGGTAGCACGAGGACTGGGATACTGTCAGGTTGCCCCAATCTAAACAGGAGAAGTCCAGATGCAGAAGTCGGGTTCCAAAACCACGGACTTTTTGTTCAGCACATTCGCGCTCTAATTACTGAGCCATCTCTCCGCAATGAGGAACTACTTATCTGATGAACCCCATAAAGGAAGAAACTGGTCGTTGGCTTTTGGAGAGTTTTCAGCAAACTTGTGAGTGCTGTGTTAGAATGAATCGGCTTCACACATGTGGGGGCCGCAGGCTAGGTCCGGACATATTGGGGTCCAGTTTCGATTCCAGCCAAGGACATTATACTCTAGGTTGGGACCGATCCCCCCTCGACAGTGCCGGCCCACAAGACGTCACCGGATGATTCATCAGTGAGAGTGATACTTCTAAGCTTGGGATTGATATCGGCATATCTCTGCCTGCATGTTTCCAGGCCACTTCTGTCGTTTGCATTGCGACAATGTGAAACATTACCGCATCACTTGTTCTCTGAATTCCTAAACCTTTCCCATAATCGTCGTAGCCTTCGCATTACAGATTTTTACACTCAGAGTTTGCACTCACACGGTGAAGAACAGCGCATCACTGTGTCGTGAGTTTGTTGAGAGCTTTGCCGGATCGGTGCATTTTGAGCCATAGGTGTGCTCATCCATCCAGATCATGATGAAGTTGGAAGCACTTGTTCTGCATATCTCAGGATTATCTGCTTCACTGTAGGGACAGTTATTCCACGAGCGAGTATTCTCCACACTTCACATTACAGAGGCTGACTACTGCAACCAAATTACTCGTTTTCACAGATGTCCTTGCTCGAGCAGATTAGGATCCCATTTTGAATTCAGCAAACGAATATGATATGAGAACGAAGAAGGTAGCGAACAAAGCTTGTTTTCTGTGATTGTTCATCTTGGCTAATACATCACAAATTTATATGGTAGCAGAAATCACGTGGAAAAGGTTAAGATCGGGGCTACACTTTATAGAAATAGAAGTCAAAGGAAGGGGGTTGGGTGAGGGGTAGGTCAATGGGTCATGACGTCAATGTCAGACAGACTTGTGGGACCAGATGTTTCGTAGGCCAGTTCACTTCTTCATAGGGCCTTCATTGGTTGCAAAAAGATGTCTTGTTGCACTAATACAAAAGTCATTATTTTCTTCAGCTAGCGTGTTCGGTTGGGTGATAGGCCGCAAGTAATCATCATCATCGTCATCAACAGCATGATGTCAGTGTTCAACACCGATGCTTCGGTGCCGTAAGTATCGCTCTGAGAAAGCCGTTGTGCTCTTCACGTTACACAACTTAGTCAATCACCTTCATGGTTAACACAACGACTGCATATGGCCGGGATAATTGGATCCTAAAAACCGATCTATATAAATAACAGGCAACCTATACCGACGGACCGAGGGACAGTTTCATCCTCAGTCAGATGTGCTGACTGTACAGGTCTCTAGAATTGCTGAATGATTAGAATGTCCAAACTTTCTGAATAGATTTACTGATCATTGCTCAGCCGTTTAATTATATTATACATATCTCGAGCTTCGGTCCTTTACTTCCTTCCCGCAACTGAATTGTTTATCTTAACACTGACATCACCTCTACCCTGACGATTAACCGATCCAAGTCAAAATACAGCATTTATTTTGAGACATACCACCGAAGGGACTTTCCTGCGAAAGCGGTCGGGTTTTGGGAGTCGTTTCAGTGTCCTGGTCGTCGAGATGGCCGAAGTGGTTAGAGCGCGGATTTACTAACCTGAAGGTCCGTGGTTCGAATCCGACCTCCGCCACTCGACTTCCCCTGTCTAGGCTTGGGCAACCTGGCAGTATCCCAGCCCTCGTGCTCCCTTAGGGTGGCATGGCAGCTAGGCACCGGGAGGGTGCTACAGCTGAACGCTTTGTCTTTTATCTTTATCTTTATCCTGGTCGTCGATCAACACTGTTTTGAACTCGATGAAAATGACCATTAAAAAGATTCTCGTCAGGGATACTGATGCCTGATCTTGGTAAAGTAAAGTGGTTACTTTTACATGTAAATACAAGTTAACCAATAAATGGTATAAAATTCTTCGGAGTACGAAACTCCCTTTACCTCTGCCGATTGTCAGTTCCAAGTGTTCGGCCTCAGTCCTATGACTGGTGTATCGTGTGGTTCTTAATTTTGTGTGTCATCACTTATTATTGTCTCAGCTGCGTGGTTTGTAACCGATTGTTTAAAAAAATTGGATATTCATTCTCTTCCAGTTGCTTGAACAATCTGAAAAGTCGAGAACTTCCGGGCTCAACCTCTCGCCCGACTGTCTCACCAGAAGGCGGTATCACAAACAAAGGGCGTTCGAGCTTACATATGAGCGCCACGGCATCCGCACTCCCAATGGCTCTGCGGCTGATACAGTCCGAGGACTGGGAGTCCAAAGTTTCCGGTCTTGAACGTGTCGCTCAGCTTGCTGTCGAAAATCCTAACGCGTTCAACAGTAATCTTGGTGCACCTGTGGGCGGCGTGTCGGTATCTGCAGGATCGTCACGGCAACCTCTGAATTCCACGGAGACCCTTAACCAAACTGTCCAGGCTGTGATTGCCGAGTGCAGGAACCTCCGGTCACAGGTACAGGAACTCAACCGCTTGAGGCGTTTTCTGTTGTGGGTACATCACACACCACCACTGTTCCGTATGCTCTCAGATTCCTTTAAGCTTTTTGCTCTGTGACCTCTTTCTATAGGTGACAGGAGCTTTTTCCACATTTTGTCATTTTATATTAAGTAAATACTCACAACTCAAGCCATCTCAGAGCAGATTCATATGCCTCAATTCTCTCAGGGCAGATCCAGCAACCCCTAGGCTCTCATTCAGTACCTGAAGTCAAGGCAGAACCACTCTTCACATGTACTGGCCTCTCAAGAATCCGTTTTGCTCTGTTTGATCATACTGCCGCATCTCCCTGGACCGCTACTTGTTGCCAATGCCTCTTGCCCTAAATTTTCTAATCGATGTTTGTTTTGCATTCAGGTCTCGCGACAAGCCGTGCATACTCTGAGCAACTTATTCCACGGGCTTGGACGGGCCATGGATCCACATGCGGAGATTTGTGTTCGCGTTCTTTTGGGGAAAACGGGCGAGGCCGCAGCCGCATTCTTGCGTGACGAAGTAGCCGTTGCCATGAACGAGGTCACTCAAGCTGCAAATCCGTCCAGAACACTTCCAGCGCTTATGCAGCATGGTTTAGGGTAGGTCTCCTATCACAGGGAAATTCATGTGGAGAATGGTTGCTCGCCCTCCAGTCACTACACCCACACATGTTTCTGACCGTCTGAAGAACAGCTTTGTCCCACTTATGATACTCTCACCCCGTAATTAGACCATCTAAACTGACCAGCATACTTTCCGCCCGTCATTGCATACTGTAGGTAGCAGAAGGAATGTGGATGTTTACGTGTGTCTGATTCTGTATTCACTTTAAGGGGCCTAATCGAGGCAAACCGTCACTTTTAGATGGAAAAACGCAACTCTGATTTACCTGGTGATCACTACGGCCTTTTTTTTACTGAGGTACAGGCTTCCTGCTGGTGCTAGCTCTCTTATTAAATCGTATCGTCTCAAACTTCAAGTATCCTTGTAAAGCTTATCCACATGAGGCCTTTCATTCTTATGTGGACTCATAAGTTGCGCTGGCAGTGTTTGGTCGAAATCCTTGAGTAGGCCGTCAGCCTCTCTGAATATAAATCGTCCCCGGAAAATCGCGCTCTATACTGACCAGTGTGTTTACTGTGGACAGACTCAATTACAAGGGTACAGAATACTTCCCACTCGTGTACCGGAACCGTTTTACCCGACGTCCACAGGACAGAATCGCGTTGAAAGTAATCTGTTTTGTAGTGCATACCACGCAATGGTATTTTCTTGTGTAACCAAAGAACATGCTTGTCCAGAGTTTTCATCAATCTCATTGATAGATAGCACTTAATCTTATCTATTTTTTATTTGCGAGTAGTGTCATTCATATATTTCCTTTGATTCAGTCATAAAAATCCGGCAGTCCGTCTGCAAACTGCGCTTCAAATCGCGGGGATTGTAGAAAATCTCCCGAATCCGAAGAGTACCAGTGCGAGTCGTAGATCCGGATCAACTACACGCATTTCCACCTGGGACTCGGCAACAAATCTGAATGTGTCTGGGTCATCTGGTGTACTGGGCAGTCTTCTGGATCGGTTGATAACTGCAATGAGTCAATTTCTTACGGACGGAAATCAAGAGACTCGGTATGCTTTTCTGTGCGATGCATGCAGACCGATACTCAGCACTTCCACCTAGTAAACTGTAATTGTTGTGGTGTTTTGTATAGACACGATAACAAGTATTGCCGTCATCTCACTCAGCAGTTTAAATGCACGTTTGTGTCAACAATTACGTGGTTCTTACAGCTGATGATGATGATGATGATGACACTACTGCCAAACTTTGTTAAGTTCGTCTAAGTAATCCCATATATCGGTCCTTTCGTTAGTGAGCAGTTTTTTGTTGTTCAATAAATCGCTGGTCATTACCATTTCACGTTGACCAATAGCGATTGTTTATGGCAGACAGACACCTTCCTTTTATGTGTAAGTCACCCAATATTGATCCCTCTACCCTCGCTGTCATTTCGAAAGACATTCGAATGTGTATACATGATTCCTCTACAAAACCGGCACTCTTTGGACTGCTTCACTCCCATCCTGTGAAGAATTCCTTCTCGAACTCTGAACTCTCTGAATGTCATCAACCCTTTTTGAATTATTGCTACGCAGACCCAATTTGTTGTGGCGAGCAGAGCGTCGAGGTTGATCAGTATCAGTTTTTCTAGCGGTGGCTCACTCCATTTCACTGTTACTTTCATCAAGCCACTTTTGTTTGTTTGGACACTTGCGACGCTTTGGAAACTATTTTTACAGCTGTGAACAGCCCATGTTTATATGCACAGATTTTCAGCGTTTCGTGGGTTTTGTCTGTTAATCCGATGATTGATCCATACAGTATTCTTTATCTCTGGACAATTCTTGTTGAAGGTTTTTTTACACCACTATAATTTTCCTTCTTCGTGGGGTTCGTGTTAGTATCGATCTTGTATTATTAGGATGAGTAGCTTAACATCTGCCATTCAATTCGGAATTTTTCAGTATGATACAATTGTGGATCCATTTTCCCGTGGGTGACGACGAAACACCAGGTGACAGCCTTCATACTCTTTAAAATTTCAAATGACTTTTACTGCCTTCTGTCTTTTAAGGAATATCGACATCCGCTGTTCATACAGTCATGGTTTAAGGTTCTTTGCACTCCTTCACTTTTTCGTTCCTAGTTATTATGGGAGGCGATTGCTCAGATGCCTTCAACAACATCCGGACTTCGAACGTACGGTGAAGAAGCAGTTGAATGGACAGCCCTTGCGGGCCGTTCGTGAGGCACTCGATCAGATTCAAACCAAGGTGAGTGGATGTGCTGTAAGGGTCTTCATGTCACACCACTATCCAGATGTGGACTTTCTGACTCATTCGTCCAGTAAAGCTGATGCATTTCGTGCCTATTTGTGGTGTTCAATTGAATGCGCTTTCTGTATTCCTCTTGTACCTGCTAGGAATCTTTAGTGGGCCGATACTTTGGTTTATTCTCACATGTCATCTTAATAACGGTTACGTGTTGCGTGCAACATGTTCTGCCTCCACGACATTGTAGGAAGCCCGGCGATTACCCTGCTGGTCTTCCTTATCAGTTGCGAAATTTGAAGGCTCTTGTTTTACTGGAGTTCTTTACACATCGCTACTGGTTCGGCAAAGATGGAGGATCGGTGGTTTGAACTGGGGACTAAAAGGGTTTATTTCTAAAGATAGTTTATTCGCTAACCGTACTCGTACAGAGCTGTTTTCAGCTGATCTGATTTTGTACTGATGACAACAAGAATCCGGATCAGCCGTTACTTACTATTCATCGAATGGACACCCAGACATGTGGCTATTCACTGTTCCTAACTTTATATCGGGCGCGAGATGGCTTGGTGGTTAGAGCGTGAATTTTCTGACCGCAAAGTCCGTGGTTCTGTCTCTCGACCTCTCCTGCCTAGAATTGGGCAGCCTTGCAGTATACCAGCCCTCGTGCTTGTTTCTGTTGTCGTGGCTGCTAGGCACTGAAAGGGTGCTCCGGCTGAACGAACGAACTGTATACCTACTTTAAAGTGCAAAATTCAACTTCGTTGAAATGATAGTATGGTCTTGGTTGATAGTCCATTGACTTTTGGAGCTGAGTTTGGCAACTGGCCTCCACACCCTGGCGCTGACATGTGCGATATTGCCAACGCATCGTTCGCAATCTGTTTGTCGAGCGCGGTCAGCAGAACACCAGCCAGCTGATAAAAAACAGCACTGCACCAACAACTTCGGTGATTACAAGTTCAGAACGACTCATCGGTGGGATTCTTTCGCCTACTGAGGAACCTCCATGAGACAACAGCTAAATGGTATTAGGGTCCGCTTTCGGAGCATCCACATCGTTACTTTGGTGGCAATTCCCGTGAATTATATTACTTGTGCTGGCATAAGTGAATTTCCTCAAATAATGTTTACCATACAACGAACCGGACACCATGTCGCTCATACCGTATTCATTCACTTTTGTCTTGGTTGTTCGTTGCAGTCATGGACTGAAACTTCTAGGGCGTTATCGCATTTATCGCTTTTTCGGCTTGTCGGATAACATGTTTTTGGTATGTGAAACCGTGCCACAAATGTGCTCTCTCCGACCGAAAGACGCTGACCTCTTTGTTGAACGGCTACTATTGGCGAAGGTGTGCTTGCTGGAAGCCATGGGAGCCATGACCCTGGGGTTCATACAACTGGTCATGAATACCTTGTCGACCTAGAATATCCAGAACACGTCGTTCTTGTCTGCAAAGAGGAGAACACGCAGCTTTGGAGTATTTTACATATATTGGAAGTTGAGTTAGTGTTAATTGTAGTGAGGCAGCTCGGGCCAATACATGGATCTCCTGGGCTTGGGTCGCGTTTGCTAATTTGAGAAACCGGTTACTCAGGATGATTGGAAGTCAATATATCACCATTCTCTGACAATTGGACTTGCTTCATGAATGTCCGTGTTCAGTGAAAAGCTCGTAAAATTTCCAAAGCATTTTAGATTGCTGGCTTCAAAAAAAACCCTTGACTGCGGGCTCGTAAGGATGGTCCATTCATCTCCTACTGGTTTTTCTGATTAGGATTTTTCCTTTATAAAGAAACAAAAACTTCGGTTATCTTACATTCCTTCAGTTTTCTGTCCTCCGTTTTCTTGGTGGTGGTAGTGATGTTCGAGATGCTAGAAGACAAATGAATCTCCTTCATGGAGTTGCTCCCTGAATAGGTCCTTATTCTATTTTCTGGCCACGAAACATCTGTTTCCTCTCACTAATAACTGCAGGTGTCGTCCAAGGAGACTTAGCTAGTCACCAGTGACATAATTCTTGTTGACCACATAAGTAAGGCATGTCGTCACGTGATAACTAATGGACTCTCCGTCACGACTTTCTGTTTACATAATTCTCTTCTCAGGGTGTTGGAGATCCACCGGTCATCTCTGCGGGATCGCGGCGCAAAGGAATGTCTCCTGCCCCCAGTCCATCGATCACACGAGGATCAAGTGCAAACAATCCCTCGAAACCATGATTCATCGTTGATTTTGTTGAACTTTACCACATCTTGATGAAACACAAGTGCCTCTTTTAAAGCGATATGCCTCTAATTGCTGGTCTCTGTACAACCATATCTGTTTTCCGACATCCCTACACATGGACAAACGCTACAGATAGCGGTGTGAGGATAGGGGTGCTGTCCTGGACATATAGATGAAGTATCGTATTTTTTGTTCTCATCGGTTTCCCCCCTCATAATATAAGGTTCAGCAGATTGCACAGAACATCCCGAACAATTACTAATGCTTCCATACCCACCCACCCAAAGAGTTTTTTTCCATTCCACGAGAGCTTTGAAACCTAGATTCCTTATTAGAGTGGTATTTTTCCCGAACAACTCTATTCAGCGCCCGCTCACTCGATTCCCGCGGCTGCTGCTGGTGTTTTTTGGAGATTTTTGTTTTGCTGCCACGCATATTTCCCTCCCATCTTAAACACATGCACCTCGTTGACCTTTTGTTCCCAAAAGAGTGGTTAAAGCACACTGTAATGCCCAGCTAATCCACTATTTGAACTTTTCTCCTTGAGCACCCCCTCGTGTAATTTCCGCGGTCATGTTGCTAATCGGCTTCCTGTCACTTCATGACATATCAGTTCTTTCTTCCTGCATATACCCTCGCGAGATATTCAAAATTCATTAACTCAAATTTGAGCTAGTTATTTCACCCGCCAGTCTCTTTCTGATTGGCTTACGTTCACATGCATACCAGTCGATATCTTCCTTCCAGAACGAAGAAAATGGTATTGTTCAAGCCTTCTTTCATGTGCCCTAACCGTTAACATTCCACTCTGGCGCACACTTTTTGGATGCAAGATTGGCCCAGTTTCTGTGTTTCATTCGTGGATTGTCATGCTGGGTTTTCATCGCGTATCATACAGATATTCATGAGACAAGTGCCTGCGTTAACCATCCATATAGTGCCGGCTTGAGTGGTTTTGTGTTCAATTTGGTCTTAACTACTAATTTTTCCATAAGTAGTCCATTTTCTTGCGCAATATACACTGGTTTGGGTAAGTAGGATGCTGCCGAAAGTGGGATTTGACAACAAAGTGGAGACCCGATCTTCTGTCATTTTTCCTGTGGCCCATTGCACCGTGGACGTTTTTTCATTGTGCCGAAACTTCCCAGTCACAGAGCGCGTATATGTTCGGAAACTCTGACATGGACCAATATGGTAGTACTCAGAGATTTGCTACTTTGAGTACTTGAAGGTTGTGCCAAGCTAGGCACCCTTCTGCTGTATGTGGTTAGCTTTCAACAGACTGAAGCGTTTAAGAACCGTGATTGGAGGTTGCTTACCTAGCCTTTCTAGGCTGATGAACTGATTTTGAATATACTTTCGATGGAAGTGCTTTGAATACTTTAGGTTTGGTAGAACAAACTTCGAACTAAACTGTTTGGCCTGCCGTTTGCCCTTTCTAGGGCTCGCTAAAATGCTATGGTTATACCAGCTTTAAGGGGTTGGGAATGACTAGTGTTGGAGCGTTTACTGCACACACACACACACACGATTGACCTGTTTTACGACTGGCCACACCGTAGCCGACCAATGAAAACGACTTGAATTGAAGGTTTTCTCAGATGGAATTTGGCTAGTCACTCAAATTCTTATGTGAAAGAAAGCCCTGAGTGCAAAATGAAGAGGATTTCTTGTTTTCCGAGTGCCCGCTTATCAGGATATGCCCATGTATATTTTTTATGCTAATGATTTGATCTCTACTAGACTGAAGCGTTTCTTTCCAGCTACTGTCAATTCCTATGGGGGTCACTTTGTGGCGGCTACGCTTCCGTTTACTAATGATAAGGAGAACAAGGGAATGACGTCTCATCATGGTAGTATTTTATTAAATAACTGCTCATTTTGTAATTTCATTCGTACCGGTTGATTTCATTTCAGCTCTGATTGTCGTGCTATGGATGTCAGTTCACCTCCTCTGATGAGAAAGCTCCTGATCGGGCAGCTGACTGCATATCCACAGCGTATACCGGTGTTCGACGCGACGCGCCAAGTCTGGTTTCGCCGCTCCGATCAGCTGGGGGGCGACAAATCTTTGGTTTGGAGCCTTGTGTGGATCCAAGGAACCGTCCTCACTCATTCTGACCCTCAATGTTTCATGTTGGATGATGCAACTGGTCGAATCTCGGTTGACTGCCGTGGGGACACGGCGCAAGAATCTGTCGCTAGGCCGACCGATGGAGAATATGTGGCGGTGATCGGGCGATTACTGGGATCAAACGGTGATTGTCCTTTACAAATCTCGGCAAAAAGCGTAATTTCGATTTCCCGTCAACTGCCGTTTGATCCCCCTGGATCCTCTATTTCTAGCATGTCGGCATCCGAACTCTCGTGGCCGTTCGAAGTGAAAGATATGACATTTTCATTTTAGCTTGCCATTTATGTAACTGTGTTTAGAGAGGTTGCATTTATGGAGGACGTCCTGTTGTCTGTTTTGTAATTTGCGGGCATTTAAACCTCACGCATACATGACTGACTACGGCGAGTCGGCATTCTTTTCCGGATTCGCTTATCACATCGTACTGCATCCGGAGTTAGGTAATGCCTCGTGCATTTGGTACTGAGGACTCTTCGCCGTGTACCCCCTATTAATTCCAGGGAGTAATCACCTGCGATTGATCGGGGGATAAATCTAAAGCCGTCATACATAACTGACGATTCATAGTTATCAGCTTGGCTTTGTTAACATCTTGACTGGTGATGCCTCAATGATGTCTGAGTTGGTCCAGTACATCATTCTCAAGACGCACCCGGTATAGTCGAATGTGGTTTCCCGATGTCAGCCGAGAAAACAGTTTGATCTGTACCACAGAAATAACTACAAGCAGCAAGGCTGATGAAGCACTCCAGAATACCTATATTGTCATGCTGAGCATTTTTCAGACCAAAACGACCTCTTTACTGTCCGAGTATGGTCAAGGAAAGCCACTTTACATACCGTTCCAAGGACTGTGCAGGAAATATTCTGGTTTTTTTTTCTCGAATATCTGACATCCGAATAGTGGCTTCCACATCACCTGACCACCACTGGACTCTTCCGAGTATGATTTGGTCCGAATCGATCAAATTTTTCGTGGGATGTCAGCTTTTGAACACACTGCAATTGTATCATGGTGTGGAAATTTCTAAGGCTAGGCAGTAAACCATTGCTCTCCATTAAATATCCACTTCTACAAACATGTTATGAATGGCTCTGTTTTGAGTTTGACCACTTCGCATTGAAAATACTCCTTTTTGGTAGGATTTGGCGACATCATTTTGAACTTCTACGCACTTCATCGACATGGACCATTTATCATAAGTACAGGAAGGTTATTCATCCGCAAGTATAACTTCAGTTAGAGGGTTTGTTGAGGCTTCCGTTACGGAACTTTGAGTGACGTGTAGGCTCGACAATGCGGGATATCAAAAGGAAGAATCGGATTCGAAATTCTAAGGTACTATTCACGCAGATATACACAACAAACCCCAATTATCCGCATGCCTAGCTTCAACAAGCGCATAGCTCTGTCGCTGACCGGCACAAAGCAGCTTAAACGTACGCACACCAAACAACGGCGAGCGGAATGTTGGCTGAGTGGTGTGCCTTACGGTCGTCTTTTCCGACGACAGTCTCGTGATTCTATTTGGCGGTACGATCACACAGGACTCAGGAGAAAACGAGTCCGGCAAGCCTATAACACACACAGGGCGACCTCTGCGGCAAGGTGAGTGACGGGTACGGATAATACGGAACCTAAGAGGAGATCAAAAGTACACAGACGGAGTAAGCAGATGAATGAGTTAAGTATCATGAGGTCAAGTTAGGTTCAGTAGGGTTCATACTGTTACCTTACCTTAACAGACTGCCCCTTATTTTCCTTGAGACATACACATCGGTTTAAAAACTGAGTCAGGCATACGTTGGAAAGCAGTCGAAACACCGCAGGTCTTCTGGTCGGCACTGGATTAGGTGGATATTTTCCCCTCTACCAACTCATCGATCCTATTCAATCTTTCCCTTTACCATATTTTACCAGAGTGCCCACTTCGGCTAAGACGCTGGAACGATCTCTTTACGCCTGTCGGTAGCAGCATTGCTAGGCTCTTCGGGTCCAATTCTTGAGAGCTCAACATGGCAATTTATCTGTTCCCATGGCTCTTGAGTTACACTGAGCACAAAGTAAGTAAGTTACCGTAGGCAAGACAACCGCGCAGAAAATGCATTACAAGTACCTTTCCTGATTAGCCCGTTATTATGGACTTCACTGGACTTTACACTGCACATTAATCGTGAACAGCTCTTCACTTCTTGCACAATTCATCCTGATTTTCATTAATTCATTGTTGAGCATCCATAATCGTCGGTGAATGCCTCCGAACCTCAGTAAGTCATTGGTTCTGGAAGGAACGGAGGACGCAGGCTATCACTAATCACTCTGAGGTCAACAGAGTTCAAACCACAATCGTATTGTACACTCCTGCTGAGCTTGATGAATGGGGGCCGTAAACCGTTTCGAGCGGCCCACAATGTTTCCCAAGCTATCCGGCATTACCATGAACAAAGTAAATGGCAGGGATTGTACGTTCAACAGCTGATGCAGTTTCGTCTGTGTTTACATAAGGTTCATGTCGGTTTAAGCGATGCCTGCTGCCGATGAATCCGCAACGAAACAATCAGCAACCACGTTTTTGGTTGTGCAACAGGGACTTCCATCGACGGATGTGTCCAGCACCGGGATCTGTTTTGGTTGGGCCATTTATTGCACATGCCGAACAATTGTTTACCGAAGAGAGTGTTGTTTTCCGTGGCAGAAGCAGAGCGGTGGCCAACCTTTGATCTGGCAGAAGAGATATTACGAAAAGTTCTGGTGCTTCTGGTATAACTCGCCTCCCTACTACACACTGTTACAGACTCTGTACAATATGGCTCTCCCAGTCGATATCAGTGGTTTTCTAGTTGTCAGTTTCTATCTAGATTGCCAGAATGAATGTCTGGGCGTGTAGGTACCTCGAAATGATTGTGGTAGGCTGGCATCCGTTTTATTCTTTTCTTCACAATAAGGTAGTAAAAATCACTGCAGAACCCTAGTGTTATGCATTATTTGAACCCACACGATACCCATGATAAGCTTTATCGTTTGCTAGACGTTTATTATTTGGGTTTGTGGTACATTTCAAGAAAATAGTAGATGGCGCTTCAATCTTTAGGCTGGTTGTGGAATTTTATTTCATTCTCTTTCCTATTTGAAATGGGTCTCGGTAAACCATTTCAGGCCAGGCAATTTCTGTGCAGCGGCATTCGATGGAGGGAAAGGTACATAGCCAAGTGCGGTTTAACAGAATCACCTGTGCATTAAATCTTGCCGCTGTCATCCAGCGTGTGTTGAGTCAGCCACGTGGATCAAGCAGGACTAAAGGCATACCAAAGCCTTCAGGATCAGCACAAGGCTGTCGAACACATGATGCATATAGCTGGATGAAATCTAAAGATAATATATCAGTCTTGAACTTTAATACGTCTCTGGTGCTTTAAAAGCTGTTGAGAAGAAAGGTATTGGTTCCATTAGAACGCAACAGACCAGGTATTCGAGAAGATAAACTCAACTGGAAGGTCGCCACTGAGAGAGTGATGGACATACGAAAACGAACTGTGAATACTTACCGGCGAATTCGGTCTATCTCTGATAACAGACATGCAGAATGATCGATACGACGATAGTCCTGATAGTTGCCTGGATGAGCCGGTAAAACGTGGTGAAACATATGTGTAAAGCACATCGATTGTAACTCAAAGGAAATTGCAAATTGGATATTTTTAAAATCGTATTTCGTCCAATGGATCCTCCGGAAACCATGCGAGTTCGCTTTTTAGCGTCATTTGAATCAAGATTTTCGACGAGATGAGATATCTCAAAAAGTAAATTATAAGTTATAAATCAAAAATAAATTATTATAACAACGACAAAAACTCGGTTATTAAAACCGGCAAGACTAAATGATTCCGAAATCTGGTCTGCTGAATTCGATGCAGATGGGAACATTAGCTGAAGCAGCTGGTCCTATTGACGAGTGGAACTTTGACTGATACCAAATTCGAAACAGAGAAGGCGAAAGAAATCGCTAATAAAGGTTTGTCCGAGAAGCTTCGGGGCGTCGGGTATCACAGAACACACTCTGCAAATAGCACTCAACTATGTCATATAGTTCAATAGGCATCGTCAGTATTAGTATTTATCATCATCTTTCACACAGAATGAGAGAGATGACCAGATTCAACTAGGAAAAAACAGTCTTCCCTTCTTTCTGGATAACGTACTATTTCAAATATTATGAACATATGACGAAAATCTTAGTTTTTGTACTGATAAATGTGGCTTGCGGAATAACCATGGATCCGCGGACTTCCAGTCCATCCAAACTGCATATATTTGAAAAAATAAGCTGAGAATTAAGTTTATAAACTCGACGAATGAGGAAGTTTAGAAAATGAATTCCTATTCTTGGGCATTTCCTATAGACATATATGTGCTTCCCGAACTACAACAACGATAAGGATTTTCGAAAAGCGAGTTCAGAGTTTGGAGCAACTGCAGCATGTAGATAGCTTGGGGTACCGACTCTTAGAAAATCATATCACAAATGCATACAAGCTGCTTCAGTCACCTGACCAATAATGCGGAGCGGACTCTGGGACGAATTATGCATTCACTCAGCGAATCCATCACGCAAAGTTATCCATTTCATAGTCCTGTGGATCTCGGATCGATCGGTCGTTTCAAATGACACGTTTCATGTTGTGTGACATGACTGAGAAATCGAAAGCTACCTGGTGAAAAGCCCATTAAATTCGTTGACGCACACATGCAATTTTCATCACAGCTACAGCCGCAACGGGAAATGCAGAGTGGTTATTCATTAGCGATGCATTTTGTGAATGGCATCGAAAAACCCAGCATAGTGGATAACTTACTAGTTCACCTTCAGCGGCGAAACCATTCAATCTTGATGAATTCCCCGACTTCCAACACGCTATCGAATTATTTACGCAAAACCAAGATCTTTCCGGAGTATGTGTCATCGACTTCACGAGTTCTATGAAGCTGAGCCACCAAAAATGGCTTCGCTGGTGAACCCCACAAAGCAACACATCAAAGCTTTAAATGGCGCATTTGTTGCATTACGCTTCGCCGGTTTCAGCAGTGTTGGAATTCCCATATCTTGAACGTGTAACCTACCACTTCGCTACCTACTACTTGGTCGTTAGCGCTTTCCGACGTTCTCGTATGGAACACATTCACTGAAGATCACCAGAATTGGACAAAGTTCTTCTGGATATTGATTGAATTAAGAGGCGCACTTTTTGGTAATAACAATGCGAAAAGCCTTCTGCCATGGTTGAGAATATGTTTTTTTCTGTTTCATTCATTTTGGGTTGCCAAGTTGTAACTCACTGATTGCAATATATGGTTGGGGGGCCAGTGAATATGTATCGTCTATGGTATGAGAAACGTGGTGTACGGAATACACAGTTGAACAGGAAGCAGTATCCAGTAGTTATTTTGGTAGTGTTATTAGTATATGGTAACTAGACGCAGTTGTCCTACTACTTACCGAACCGCCAGTTGCCGGTGCTGTCAGTCTATCACTCATTCTATTTGCCGGGTTTGAAAACTGAATGTTCGTTGCGGTCAGCACCCTCTGGATCTTTTCCACAGGACTGAGAGCCCTTTTGCCAGACATGGTTATGTGAGTTTCAGGAGGTGAATAGCGATTTGTGACCCTGGATGGGCAAGTGACGATGACACTAAACAATATCACAACTAAAAAACCCAGGCGATCTATTAATTATAATCTCGTAGGAGACAAGCACCATAAATACATTTTTAATACCCTAAAACATGTGCACGTGATATGGTTGACTTGAGGAGAAACACTAAGAGATTGTTGCCAAAAAGCAGGATATTTTGCTCAATCCGAATGAAATGTTTCCTAGAATCAAAAAGAGAGATGTTCGAAAAAAAGATACTGATCGACTGGCGCTAACTATCCTGAACAAACCAAAACTTATGGGTTTCTTACAGTGAGGATTTGCATTTGTTCCCTGACTGCAATCACGAATACTCATCTATATCATTCTCACTGTGTTTCTGAATCCATTCTGCACACGGTTTGTCTGACCCTTCAGAGAACCAATATGTGGAGACAAAAGGTAGGAAGTAAGCTGTAGATTGGCAATCGTTTACGCATCCGCACAAACAAACAGAATTAGATACAGATTTCCTGGGCTAAAGCAAGCAGATTTACCTTACACTGTTCACCTTACGCTCTCAACGCTGGTGTGAATATCAGACAAACACAGACGAACCTGTGACCAGATCAAACCCGCATGCTTATAAATCTACCAAGCCTCCCTGTGTTCTTCGTTCTTCCTATCTGCTCTAATCGCTCCCCCAGATTTAGTCTGCAGCGTTTCACATAATCTCCATAATCAGGGCATTTCGTTCAGTTTTCTGAGCGTCTGATCTGTGTATCGAAATTCCTCAGACAGGCACCAGTCTTTGTGGAACCTTCGTCGCACCATTTTAAATAGCGTTCTATCCCCGAGTTTGTTGGTCCATCTAACAGCTGCCAATTAGTCAGGGAAATGCTCCTATTTCTCAGGCAGAGCGGCAAGACGTTCAGACAAAATAAGGTGATTAGTGTGATACTAGGCATCCAATCACATAAACAACCGCCTGAGGCGGCACAGGTGAGTTAATGGGAGATATCTGCAGACTGATTAGGTGACGAAGTTAATCCAACCTTATCAAGAATAAATTTGGTGGCTTGCGTGTACAGTTACGACGCGTTAATAATCTTTCGACATTCAATATTTTACCGATAGAATAGAATTTTTCCCTTGAAACTACAGGTGACTTGCACGTAAGATCATTCAGACAACAAAATCGATTGCATTTCGTTATATCTGCTGATTCGTCAATCTGGGGTATCTGCTGCTGACACACTGTAGTGCCTAGTGTCGGAGAGAAAAGACTCACAGAACGAAACACAATAACTATATTCCAACAAGGCGGGCGCGATAGCAAAAGTTACAACGACCCCACGCTATTTAAAGGGGACTTTCTGACATTGATCCAGGCTGTCTGATAGGCGTTAGTGAACACCCATCAACATCGATCGTGCCTCTGTGAAAAACCTGAACGCTGATCACATTCGGTTGTGCTTCTGTGGCGCGCAAGAACACTCATCAGGTTTTGCTGAATTGATTGAATGATTGACTGGCCTAGATGCTTGCCGGCTTTTCAGTTGAGTTTTTGGTGGCGCAGTAGGTTCCGGGCGTTCTGCAGTTGCTTTCAGGAATCTGACCTTCCTGATACGTCCTCATATCAGCTTAGTGACTGGAACTCAGCATTCCTCAGTAAGAAACAACCTGTCATTCTCAGCCCCTTTCCAATAAAATTTCAGCTGTGGTTTGACCGGCTCAATGAATAAATGGAAGTCATTTTTGGGTACATTCAGCTTACAATTCATTGTGAGTAACAGGTGGCACATCAAACTTCATTCGCTACATATGTGTGATTACTATAACAAACAGCGACTCCTAGGTTGTCATGAAGATGTTAAACTGCATTTGGTGCTTTTCGTGAAAAAGCCGCAGCATACTGCGGCCGAACTAACAATTCTTCCTGGAACTACAACGGAGATGTTGTTCGTCTCGTGCAACCTCCAAACACCAGTACATGAAAAATCTGTTCCCGTGGCACCATAAAGACAACTGACAGTGAGGTGTCACATACAGACTACAAATGCTGGCCAACATCGATTGTTCTCCTAGCTCAAGCATCACCGGTCTACGTGAGAGGTAGCGATAGCTGGAACCAACCGACAGATATCAATAATTTACTATTGATTCCAATAATACTTGGTGCCGCGCAATGGATACGCTTAGATTTTAATAATATAACAAATCTTTGGTTCAGTTTCTCTACCACGCGAACTGGCTGGAATGCAGTCTACTAGAAACTGTCTGGCGAAATTCGGCAGATCAGATCTCGCTGAATGACACTGAAATAAGGCCTACTGTTTCACCATGAGCATATCCTTTACACTTAACAACGCTAAGATATAGCTTCAATTGTTGCTTGCAAAAGCAGACGATGCAGAAGCAACGGACAAAGTAAGCCAACACCGAGATCAGTTGTTTGCTTTATAAAGAAATAATTACGTATAGGCTACTTCCCGACAGAGGCCATTGACGGCGTTTGATACCCTAAGTTGTGAAAATACTGCACTCTGAATTAAACTTACTATCTGTCAACATTACATCGCCAGGACATATGAGTTATCTTCCTTTTTGTATGGTTGATCAACACAAAAAACTCTCTGTGCCACCCATTTTTGATTGAATGGTGGATCGGAACCATTGATTGATTATCGGATAGTCGATTTTATGTGTTGCCGAGTATCAATTTCTATCCCTAAAGATTATCAGTACTTACGAAGCCTAAATGCCTATTTCCTGTAGGTACGTCGGACTAACTGAGTGTTGGAAACCATTTATCTTTATCCGCAATATTGCAGAGTACTTTTAACTCGGGCAGTTCCATTCATTGTTGGCTAATTCGCTGGTCTTGATGACTAACTGGCAAACGTATCATCACTATTCAAGCAGACTACCAGTGAAATATGGGACGTCTTCGGAGTGTAATGGTTTGGTGACGAATTTAACATTTGGGAAGGAAATGTAGCATGAAAAACTCTTTCATCGGATAAGTGTTCCGTCAGCTTGCTTGGAACCTTGGAACTATGGTGCCGATTTGAAACAAAATCCATCAGTGACCGCCACTTGTTGTACAGACGAAACACTTCGTGGGGAAATATGTGATGATTCATCATTATTAGTTACAATGCGGTATACTTGCATAGTACGTGTTTTAAAAAAGTGACAAAAATGAACAATTAACCTAACGGACGGGTTTTTTTCCTATCAAGTTAACCAGCCCAATCACCCATAAATGATGGTCCCGCAAATAAACTTGAAAGAAACTTCTGTTATGAGCAGGCTTTCTCGGTGCCGACTCAAATTCCACTCCGCTAGCAGTTGTCTGACGGCCCCAGTGGATTACAATTTTTGGGGATTTATAATGAAGAAAATCTGTCTGGTGTGTGACCCAGTGAAAACTATCAGGCCCTTTCAACGTTAACAATAACCGAATCAGGTCTCATTTCCACTGTTGGCTGAATTTCAGTTTCTGGTTCTATTGGCCGATCTTCACTCTCCACGTTTTCAATACAACCAGTATCGTCATTTGCCAGCTATATGCTGGCAACGCGTACCGTCCAAACAACAACTGGCGTTAATCTCTTTATTAGCCTCATACTGTGAGGCCAGACCGAAAAGTCACACTTTGCAGACCAGTAACTAGAAAATTACTAGTACGGAATGGATTATGCAAATTTGCAAAAAGCCCTATTCTGGTTTGGTAACAAGTCGGGAAAACCTAACCCAAACAGAAATTCGGAAGCTCGAATTTTTGCTCATGTTCATGCCAGAACCAGGGGGGGGGGAATGAGTCCCTCGCAGTCAACCGCTCCTTGGCATTCCTCAGCATGATACACAGCACACGGAGAGCAGTAGTCTGGTGGTCGTTGGTCTTTCCTTGTCATGCAGCGTACTCACACCTCCCTCATTATTACGTTTGAAACTTCACTTCTGAGACGTTGAAACCGCTAATATGTGCGTGTCCTGTCATACACAAAGCCATGATTGTACTATGATGATACGGTATGGGTTATCATTAGGATTGGTCAACTTGCGTCATTGACTCTAGAGCGTTATCCCTACCGGAAAAGTGCAAGAGAAGCCATACTTTATGACTGTGGTTCGGATGGACTCAGATGCCTGTAAACTTCCAAACACGAGTGCTTTCTTAACACTACAGGTAACATCATAAACGAAAGATTCAGCTGGGTTCTAGGCAAGTACCCCATCAAAACCAAATTGAAAGATGAGTGCAGTTAACTAACTATAGGTAATAGTTAGTTGCAGCATTTGGCCGGTGACGTGGTAAATAAGCCAGAAATTGTCAACAAAGCATTATTCCTTGAGAAACAAACAGGACCTTGTACGACTAAAGTGGTTGGGGCATTCACCGCACAGTTCAAACAAATGCTACATCATTACTGAAGAGAGTTAAAAAAAAACTGCCACAAATAGCGTAAAGATATTTCTCACCAGCACACAGATGGTGGGCATTTTGAGAATCTTTCTGAATGCGCATTTTTTACAAGCCAGGTTATCACAAAGCCGACCACTGAAATCATAATGGCGGTGCTTGATGGCCGGGAATGAAGGATTGGAGAACATAATTAGGCAAGTCGCATTGGGAAAAGTGTATAAAGTTGGGCCGGCTTTCCACCTTTATGAATAAGCTACTAGCGAATGTATGATATGCAAGGCAGATGGAAGTAAGATGCCAGTTTGAGGTCCCATGCGAAGAGCATTAATTTCGACAGTATGAAACTTACACAAAAAATACAATTGTAAGTTCACAGAGATGGGTATTGGCGAAATGTTTTTCCTCCCCATTTTTGTCCGTTTCGTTAGCTACAACTACGTAACACAAGTCTTAAAGGCTTCCAATCCCTTCTTGCACGGACCAAGTACAAAATCCGTTACCCTTTATTCCAGAAAACTGTTTGCATAATAGAGGATTAATAGGATCAGCAGGATGCATGGTCTCAAAATTCAATGTATTGTGAATAGAAATTCAGCCTAATATCGCACCTCTGCCAGTTGTTTGGATTCATTACCGGAAAATTGCCAAAGTACAGCGGAGGAATGCGCGTTCTCTTCGAATCATTTTGAAGGACAAAGTTTTCACCAGATACAGGTTTAGTTCTCTTTACGTTACCTGGTTTGTACGTGCAATGTCGCCAAGGAGCATGCTGACGTTCTCCTTTCCACATCCACGCAACGTAAATTTTCGATCACCAAGCTTGGTAGTGGTCTGCTCAAACTAATCATGCTTAACCCAGAACGAAACGCTGGAAACTTTCCTTAAAAATTGCTCGTGAAGCACACGAACTTTCGTGTATTTGGAGGTGGTTCAAAATGAATAGGTGACCATACAGAAAAGTTCGTGTAGCTACGGCGTTTCTTAAGATAATAAATATCTGCGCGCATGTTAAGGTATGGTTTAAGCCGAGTAAACCTGGCAACGTAACTCAACCATCTTTCACTCCCGAAATAACAGAAAACAATGGTGAACGTGGTTCCACAGCCATGAAGTTATTCCTGTCGGAGTGGACGGATTGTTCGGAAGTCGAAATTCCGAAAAACTATTTAGCATGATCCTATATTGAATGCAACGCAAGTCCTGTGAATTCAGTCGAAAGGTGACATAGTATTTGGCTGTGCTTGAAGATGTCTCACCGCAGGTATGAAATAAAGAAGGTTTTGTCCGTCCCGGAATACGCCTTGTTTCACTGGAACGACTTTTCTCCAAAATTACCTAGGTCGTGTCGTTCACCAGAATACGGCTCAGGAAAAAGCCGTCATTACAGAATAGATGACTTCAAAGTGGATGCGTACTTTCTGCTTGCTTTGGTGTATTTCGGATCAGTTCACTGTTTTGACACCCTCGGCATCTCACACCCAGCGAAAAGGTTTGAACAGCTGGGCAGTTAAAGCCTTGAAATTGAATTGTCTTTCTGTAGAATTTCCTGGACGTAGGTATTTGAAACGATTTTTCTCTCAATAGTTATAATATAGCTTATGGATTCCATCATTCTTCAACCAACCTTGCATCGCAAAATCAAGCTGTGAGTGTAGCAGAACTGCTGGAGAAGAAACTCTAGGTCAAACACTAGTGAACGATGATAATAGCCAATAATTTATTTTCGTGTTAAACTGTTCATGAGACAATTCAAGTTTATCGTCCGCCGTGTGGTTACCCATGCTGCGTTAATAGCTTGGCGGGCTGTGTTCATGTCACGTGAGCAAATTTTAAACCGACTTCAACAAAGGCCTCCCTGATTATCGAGATTTCAGAACATACAAACTGGCTAGGCTTTCCAAAAAAAGACTCTTCAGTTGCTCGGCCTTGAGCAACATTTATAGATACGCTGACTCCGAAAGTCTTTGATTCCGTTTGTAAGACTTTCACATATATTACTAAGTTTATTTTTTGAGCTACCTTTTATAGATAGCTGACTCCGAAAGTCTTTGATTCCGTTTGTAAGACTTTCACATATATTACTAAGTTTATTTTTTGAGCTACCTAGTTTACTGACATCTTGTCATACCAAACTGGCATCTACAAAGTACATTTGAAGGCAGTATTCCTGTAGAGTACTCATTTGGTAGGAACTACGGTCAGCAGAATACTTGGAACAGATGGTAGTCAACCTTTATTGCGAATGGCAGACAGATTTACAAATTTTTTGGCAGTCGTAAGGTAGGCGGACGGGAGTGGATGGTGGATTTATACTATTGCCTCTTGACGCCTTTCGACGATGAAGAAAGATGATGATGATAGACTAAGTATATCGTAAATTCCAGTTTTCTGTGCATACGTTACCCACCCATATTCAACGAAGGTTGACAACATGAAATCCCGGAGGAGATTCAAGCCAGATTTTGCAAAAAAATGCATACGTTACCCACCCATATTCAACGAAGGTTGACAACATGAAATCAATCCCGGAGTTCAAGCCAGATTTTGCAAAAAAACTGTTTCTTTGTGATGAAACGTGATGAACTCCAAGATTAGAGGTCTGATGAAATGCATTTTCCGGGTTTTTGTCAAACATCTCCGCATTTGGCTGCAGGATGCAAATTTATACACTGCGCTTAGTTGTGCTTTACTTCACTTTACTCATTATTTTGCGTTATTTTGTTCTGATGTTATATTTATCCCACTGTGAAAGAAAATGAATGAGGATAACGTACCGTTGGGTTGACCAAGCAGTTTGTCTTACTGGCTCGCAAGAGATGCTGCCTGGTTTATTACAGATTGGGCATGACTGAAAAACTTTGACTCCTCGGAAGTGATTCAGCATAGGACGCGTAATTGTTGTCAATTTGGCATAAGAAGAAATCAGCAAAATTGCTTATAGGAGTGAAAACATTTCTTCCCGTGGCGTCTGCTCCTAGTAGAAAGTTGTTTAAAAACGTCCAAAGCAAGTGAACTTACATTCAAGACCCAACAAAAAACCAAACTGTTCAGAGTCTGGCACCGTGAAGCCCACCGGAAATATTGACTTCGAGCTTCAGCAGCGCGTTGATTAAACAAGCAACCAATGTAATTTGACTGTCTCCCTACTTACTCTGGATCCACCATTCAAAACCATATTGCTTCGGCTAGAAAGACTCATTTGACGAGTTTGTGTGACTCCCAACACGTAAAACACTGTCCTTGTAATCACAACAAAAAATTCTCGTAAATCAGGTTGTGTTTCAACGTTGGAAAATATTAAACTGACGAGCAGCTATACACAACATTAAAAAAACTAGTTGTCGTCCATCAGGACCCGCTTACTGTTCCCACTTTGTGCTGAGCGATCCAGAAGGAGGGTTAACTTTAGCCAACCAGTAGTCCGTCTCCCATTCTATTCGTCATAATGCACTGCTGTCCCGACTTCGGCTATGCACTATCGTGAAAAAAGTGCTGGCGGTTTCACGTGAACAACATCTCAACCCACAACTTCACGTTCACGCAGAAGCACGCTGTATTTACATTTCATTTGTGAAAGACGCACTTATCCTGAGGTCTACGGTCTGACAGATAATCGACGATGTCTCCACAAACTGGATGGTGGATCGATTGATCCAGTTGTCGACACGGTTGCACCCCCTTTACGCCCCATAATCAACTGATTACAATGTATAAGCAGCTGTTTTGTTACATTCTATTTTGGCTACATTTGGAAGTATGCAGAAGTAAATTCAGTAACCATTTCTCTGTCAAGACAGATACTCGAATAAAAATCGATATACAGGCTGATTAAATGTTTAGCATTTTGAATGGCCTCTGCATGCACTCATGTCTCATGTGGCCGCTAATTTCAATATGTCGTTGATAGAATTGAAAAAAATTGTGATTTCGAAATGTTCAACCTTGAGGTAATCACGAGAGTATAGAATGTTGATAATCCAAATGCGATCGCCTTGCAACATTATGGTGTTTTCAATACAAAAGATGTCTTAATGTTTCCGAAATGTATACTCTGTGTTCTGTCTGACCAGAAGTGGATGAAGTATTCATGAGCTTTGACCTTTCACCTTTCAACTGCTACGATGAAACAATCAAATACGAGGATAGAATGAAAGGCAATATTAATCATACTAGTCAGTTTGTTTTGGACAAAATCTTTCGATGAAAATTATGCCGCTCGCGTATAGATTCGAGTCTTTTCGAATGATACGCATATTTATCCTGAAAATGGCTAAATGTGGTTTTCGTTTCAGTGTCCGGAATCGCAACGAGAAAGTGAAGATGAATGGAATACTTGTGACAGAAATGTATTATGTGATCAACAGATTGCACACCATAATTTAGGTATGAGTTTTCGTCCATTTCATAAGCCGTCTAATCCCAAGCGCCCAAAGACTGCTCTTTATTTGGAATGTAAACAAACGTGATACCTACGGACAGCGCACACAATTTAGAAAGTGATTATAGTCTGATAGTGCCAGAAGACCATCCATCTCGGACAAAGTAGATGAGCTGCTATGGAAAAAGGGAACACAACATGAGGTGCAAATTTCCAGACTTGTTCTCATGAAACTTCACGTAGGTCGCATTTAGAACACATTTTAGAGACAACTGGTGAAAAGGGGGCTGTCATTTGAATCTCTAGAGTGAACGCCAATGCCTAGATGAATTGCTAGTCGGTGTCTATCCGGTTCCTTCCATCTTCATCTGCTCTTCACAGATCCCAGGTGAGTTCGCGCTTTTATTTTGAGTAAGATCCGGCCAAGTCATAACGCTCAAGCTCCAGAAAATTCTATCGAATGTCATCATTGTCCAACAATGATGCTACACTACCGGTACAGCCATATTTATTTGAAAGCCTTATGGTAAAGCAAAGAGTAAAGGTGGACAGGGAGGGGAGTAAGTGCTTGCTCAATACAATCATACGGAAGTGACTACAGCTCTGAACCCTCATCCAGCCGATAGGGATAGGAACTGTCAACGCGAAAGCCACTGACATCGATTAGCAGCCATACCTTGCAGTGTCTCCAAAAAGGCGCAGTTGGGATTGCAGCGACCCAGTCACCCACACACTTGACTGTTCAACTCACAGTCGCTCACTGGATCGTGAGGCTTGTCTTTTTTCTCACACTCACAAACATGTCACATTGAGTTGACTCATCGGACATCGATTGTCTGCACCGCCTAGTCAGCGTGGCAACTACTCATGTGCCGACGCGCCCACGTACACGCATGGGACCTACGTAAAGGGAAACCGAACCTAGTCAGCACACAGTGACTCGCGCGCGCCCAGGGAGCAAGGAGTCAGCCCAGCACTCCAAATCCACGGACAATCATGGAACACGTGTAGCAGCTATACTGCGAAGAAAACACGCTCCCGTCGTCCGGACTTTTACCAAGGGACTCTCACCCATGGTAAATTCCTTTTTTTTTGACTCGCTCCCATTGCGCACTGTATTTATTTTTATACGTGTCGCAACAATACTAAAAACTTCTTTTAGTGAATATACGCCTTCTGGTATTATGGCAATCACCACCTGTTCACTAATAGGATCACTTGGTCCCCACCCTGATAGGCGAGCCGCACCAACGGCACCCAAACGTTTCGTCATCTCTCACATATCTCTCTGCCAGATCAAGATTTGGCCACCTCTCTGCTTCCGTCATTCAGCATTGGGCACAGAAAACAACATTCCCTTCGGCAAACGGAGACTCGATGTACGCAGTACATGGCCTACCCAAATCAGAGTTTTGTGCTGGACACATTATTTAATGGAAGTTCCCGTTGCACAACCAATCCTCGCTTTCTAATTGACTCGCTAAAGATTCATCTACACTGTCATACATGACCTATGGTCCTGACACAAAGATTATCGAAGACCTGAAGACGTCTCAGTTCCCCTGCTCGAATAGGCAGTTCATGGTTGCACATTAGCTGAGATACTACCAGAACTCCAACACCCGGACATATGGACGATTAGGTTCTTCAACCAAAGCCTTTGGCTCAAAAGTCTGTCTTCAAGGCACTGGTGTTTGGCTGAAAATGCAAGTATATCACCATTTTTACGGAACACGTCGCCACACATTTTCCATCTCCCAAGCTGGCGGATCAGGAGGCTGTGTTCCTCAGACTTCTGACAGTTGGCCAACCCAGTATGAGTGACTCTGCGTGTGCCGCGCACACACTATCCAAGGTTGCTCAGTGGTACACTTGTACACAGTTCAGGTACACAAACCGTCACATCACGGTTTTGTCCATTCTCTTCGTATCAGCTGTCCAATTTGAGTCTGGCTCGAATGTAGTAAACAAACGGCCAGATAAACGAGCCGAGATACGATAACAATCCCTATTAGATTCCTGTAGGTTTGCCTGACGGTATATGCGATGGATGCGCAACCTGTTTGTGATATCCGATAAAATCAGACCGCAGTGATGCTCGCCAAATGTGAAAACAGCGAGTGATATATCTATCTTAGGGGTAGCGATTCTGAGAGATCTTGGCGTTGTGTTGCAAGATGTTATCCTGATACTTAGCATGAGAGAATCAACGCATTTCAATAACTGTGGGTCTTTACTAGCTCCCCCAAATTTCACGTGTTAAATTCATTGCAATGACCATCGCGACTACTCAATCAGCCTTCTTCTCTAACGATTGGGTTTGAGATGCTCGTCTGCTAAGTGGTATTCAACTCATTTAGGACTCCAGTCCTGGCAAGATTGATAGTGGGAAAATACGCGGACTTTTTTGATGTTATTCAACTAATATCCCATTCTTCCAGACCAATTCAATTAAAGAAAAAGGAGGTTTATTGATGACTGACGCCATTTAAAATGGTTTCAAGTCACCTGAAACCAAAATCCCGAACAAACAGAACTGTATAGTCTGGTGTAAAATCATCTTACTCCAGAACTTGACAAGACCGAACTAATAAGTTAGCTAAGCCACTGTAACTTATGGCATATGTGATTGAGCATGCTGGTATTAAGTAGACTGCGATGTCTATTAGTTTCGAGAACTTTGGTGCCTCATAATAGTGTTGGAAAACAAATGGAGACGATTTAAATGACTCACATGATGTGGGAAATGATCGAAATCTTGATGTACAGTTAAAAAGGGGGCAGAAGACAATAAGGGTAAGGTTTGAACCGCTTGCTGCGTGGAGTATCTTCTCGCGGATGAATCTATACATCTAGCCTACGGATGGCCTTCATTACTGATAGCCTTTCATATTGGGGTATCACCCAAATTTCCGTAAATGAACGTGAGGTACCAAAGGATTGTTATTTCAAACGAATTCCAAACTTTCTATTTCAGTCTTGAAGCGTCATCTGTCTGATTTCACGATTTGGTAGATGCAAGTATCTACGAGCTCGAGGTTGGACTGTCCATAGTGTCTAGTTCGTACAGTGCAGATTGCTGAGAGAATAGACAGTGCTTCACAGACTCACAGTAATCTATCACCAGTTGTTTACAAAGATCTCAGCAGCAATTATGTGGGGAGTTATAGTCTTTGATGAGGAATATAAGACGCCATTTGTACTTGGGGCATTTCCCGAAACGCACTGGAATACATGGCGGATAATTCACACTGGTTACGCCAATGCAATCACATTTTGTGCGACAATTAGTGCAAAACGATATCTGCGGAAAGCAATACCTGTCCCTGATAGTTGGTTGAAAATGTACGCGTTCACTGCGACGACCTCTTGTTCTGTGAGCCTATGTTAAATGCTTGCAAGTAGCGTCGTAGCGATGGCTAGTTGAATGGGAAAATTTGTTTCAGCCGTTGACAGATTTTGTTTTAGCCAGGTGCATTAGTGGATACATCTATGTGCAGGAGTCCACTGAAATACAGTGAATGGGATTCACTAAGCTGGTCCAGCTCCGAGAACAAGCCAATGGAAAACCAAGGGACCTGAGCATTCAACATTTTCGTCAATAGCTAACGCATGAACGTCCTCAGTAGTGTATTGATCCGATTTTTGAGCTCTGAATATCATCCCTTTACTGTTATAGCAATAGTAATATTCTTATTTTCAGCCTACATGCCATCCCGGTAAGCCATCAAGATCCTCAGCTGACGATCAGACACGAAGAAATGCCGAAGTCTTGAAAATAAGAATGAAAGTGTTGCCAGTATGATGTAGTCATAGGATTAAAAGAATTATCATGAATTTGGAACCATTTTCTGTGGGAATCATTCCACAACTTAACCGTGGAATGAACGGATATAAAAGGATGCTCGTTCTAGTGTGGTACTAGAAGAGTTGATACATTGTTGGTGGTAGTACCCACGGGCTTCATTATTTTGTATTGACATGATATTACCATGAGTTCTGTCTGGTTTCCCCATTAGCTCATAAAAATACGTTGTTTTCGGTCTGCTGCACGCAGGTGGCTTGGTGTGCAAAGAGCATGCCATGGACTCTGCTCATTTTCAAGTTGCTCATATGCAGCTTTATTCAACTTTGATCATCTCCTCTACCTCCTTATTGCATACGTTCAAAGGTTCGATTACTGAATTCAATGATTGATTAATCTTCAGGACCGTCCGTGCGGGCCGAAATCCATGCGGGTTTCACCAACGCTCAGTCTCCCGAATACATCGAAGTTTTGTGCATCCAGGTTAAAATTCTCGGCAAATCTTCATTGCTGCATATTTTGCCACTCCAATAAATAGTTGTTGCCATATCGGCAGATAAAAGGCTTGGAATCAAATTTCATCAAAATGCAGTGCTGCGTAAGATGTTTTGCGCGACCGGAAACTCAGGTCATGGGGGAATTTTCCTAATGCGAGCTCAAATTAAAGGAGCCAGGATGCAGCCTGTTACGTAGTGAAAACAGTATTTTGATTGTCTTCAATATTACCGCCTCTGGAGGGAGAATGACGTGCCGCTAAACATTCCGGGTTATCTCATTTGAAAATAGGTTTTTTCTTGAATGAGTGCAAATTATTTGTGCCGCTGGAAGATTTCGCCTTCTTCTTCATGTGAATAAAAAGGATTCAACAACGTAACGGTTTATACTTCAGAAGTCTGATTCTGTTCGTTTCGACACACAGCAGTTCCGCACAAATTTGATGATATCAAGCAGACGCACAACTCAACATCGAGATTACTAATGCAAGACAAATTTTGATCGGCTAAAATTTTGCCCTGGTTCACGCAAAAAGCAAGGATGTATTTTACAGCTGCCTTATCCTCTATAGGAATAATCAACATCGCCCATCCTTAAAACTTTCAGGGTGGTTTGATCCCCAAAATTTCTCATAGCAGTTGAAATATACGACTTTCGGCTCCACGTTGGCCAGTTGGCCAGCACATCCATTGACAAGCTGAAACAGAACGCTGAGTCTCTAAGACTGCTTGGCGTATTGAGAGACTAAATGACGGGCTCAAAGTCGGGTAGTCACACCTAACTAATGGATTTATTGGTCATATCGCATATCGCAAATACTTGCGAATCCGAAGTGTAAGGTTTGACTGTCGGAATGCTGGAATTGTGAATTCAGTATAAATACTAAATGATCATATTGTGTAGCGAACTGCTGGGAATAGAAGTTATGTTGATCTGGTGAGGTTAACGATATAGCAACATACGTTAATCACACCGTTTGTCCACGCTTAATTTTGGGATAACTAGCAGAGGCGTCTGTAATAGCTTGCCAACATAAGTATCGTTCGGGAGAATTTAACCCAGTCTATAGCTCTTAAATACAATTGGTATGCGTAATTTAGTTACGAATAAAAGTTCTTCTTTCATTGAGTCAATTAGTGATTTATATAGCACAAGAAGTAGAAATTTCTGTAAGTTGCAATCACCAAACATCGGGGGCAAAAAGATAATATTGTGCTCTGGACAGTAGTTTATTTCTTGAGATTCCAACCAGTTAAATAAAATGGAGCCTTTGTCAATATGCATAAACACACACTTTTTATCGGGTTCTATTTCACAATGTAGTTTATCGGCAGAAATATACACGGAATGTGGGATTTAGACAAACCAAGTAAATGGCTTCGTTGAGTAACAGCCAAAGTTTCTGCGTATTAGTGAATAAAGTCGCAACAAATTTTTGGTAGGGTTTTTATGTTGCATGTTGTATCCATTGCTCGTCAGTTAGTTTCTTGTTTCTATGTATGATTAGTTAAAAATCTCACGTGTTCACCATCTCTCAGGCTGAATTTTCAGCCTTTGCTTCGTTAAATTTGAGAGGTTCAATTTTAATCGATGATATCTTCTCGGGTTTTTGAAAGTCTCCTTTTTTAGTCCGTTTTAATTTTTAAATGTTTCGAAGAAAGCCAGTGCTTTTAGTTATAATTGCAGTTAGAATACACGTCCATTTAGTTTCGAACTAAGTCGCAGTAACCGGATATTCTGTTTCATCAATGAATTTGTTCACCTACTCCACTGTTAATCCCTTGGAACTTTATGTCGGGCGCCCTATGAGGCTCTGTAGATCCTCGATCTCATCCTGACTTTGAAAGTTACCTAAAGCTGTCTAAGGTCGGGTTACGTTTCAGATGTCAACCCAACGAGAACATTTTCAGTGAGGAAGTCAGTAAGATTCATTTAGCCTTCATTTGGACACCGCATTTAAACAAATCAAAATGGCGTTCACACACACACTATTCACATAGGAATGGCGGACGACTGAAATGCTTTTGGAGCAAATACAACATGGCCGGTATCGGCATTAAATAGCAAGTCGAATGCCCGCAAAAAGGAAATTCCTAGAAGAATGACCTTGCCCTCTGAGTGGGGCAAAAATGGGCTGTAGCATCTACGAACGCCATCGACTTCCCCCTGCAGAAAAAAATCATTGGACAAGTAGGACAAATGTCTCATAAATCATCACATGCTTACACCGGTGCTACAAAATTTTTGTAAGGCTAAATAGATAGGCTGAATGCTGCCAGTTGTTAGCCGGACGGTCTAGCTAAATGTCGATTGTCGTTGTGCGCCGGCCAACTGAGTTTCGCAAGGGACGCTGGGTTAATCAGGCTGACGGTAGCTTGCTTCGACGTGATGCTCAGATGTGTTTTTATGAATGCTGTTCAAAGGGGCAAACTTCTTGTTGAAACATTTCTCTGTAAAAAAGGACTTCCTCGCACCAAGTGATTATTGTTCCATTTTCTTTTGATTCTTTATGTAATTTCTATCTAACTTGTTGCACCGTGGCAGCTAATCATAATGATGATGAGAGTTATAAGGTGCTCTGTTCTACAAGCTCCGATTTAACAGTGATTTTTTAAACCTCCTACGAAGAATAGCATATATCGTTACAAACTGATCCTATGTATCTTACTAGCTCTAGTGTCAACCGATTGGTTCTTGCGATTCTTCTGAAAACCCGTGGTTGGCCAAGAATATCTCATCTGGTAACAAGTGCAAAACTGCTCCTTCTCCCAATTATCCCCATTGTCGTGCCGTTGATACTAGGTGGAATAACAACCTGTGAAATTAATTTTGCCGATTTTTGCAGAATATATTGAATTTGTGATGGTGGCGAGTCAAGTACCAGGACAAACAACTATGCTGTATTCCGTTACAATATCAAACACATCGGTATCCAGACATCGATATTGTGAGACGCACTAACTTGCGTTGCCTCACGAACCATCTACAAACCCATACACTTCAGTTCACTCCGCATTTCGGCTATTGCTCGTAACCAACCACATCTAGAAAGATTTAGGTACTCAGTTCCTGAAATATTCCTTCGTTTCGTCAGGTTCTTTGGCAAGTTTCATGTCGATGATATTCAGGTTTCTACTTGTGACCAACTGTCTGGCTAATTTCTTGATAATTTCGTCAATGTTTAAAACAGCTAATTTGTAGCACGTGATTTAAATCCGAGGAAATATCTGACTTTGTGATGGCAGGACGCTTGGTCGTTTCGCCTACCGATCGCATTTAGTGGTTAAATATTTGTTAGTCAGTCTGACAGGAGCTTAAAAATCAGCCGTACTACCTGAGCAGCCTACATTCACCTGTGTACGAGGCTAGTATGAATGGTCAGTACTCACACGTTAAAACAAGCCTATTGAATGGACGTTTTCGATGCGCCAAAGTCAGCCGTACAACAACTCATTTAGTAGGGATAGAAACATCGTTAAAACAGATTTCTTTAATCACTTGTGACTCGGAACTATTCACGGCTATCATAGCTCGACTGGACCCAAAGACAGAAAGTCATAAGTGACTCAGAAAGCTGACCGTTTTACCAACTGTGATAGACAGGTGAAATATTCCTAAAACCGGACTTGTGCAGCTCGCGCGCTACATCTTTCAAACCCGGTGTCAAATCCATAGAATCTGAATATCACACTCTAACGCTGTTATTCGGTCACACCTGTAATCATATATATATATATATATATATATATGATTACAGGTGTGACCGAATAACAGCGTTAGAGTGTGATATTCAGATTCTATGGATTTGACACCGGGTTTGAAAGATGTAGCGCGCGAGCTGCACAAGTCCGGTTTTAGGAATATTTCACCTGTCTATCACAGTTGGTAAAAATATCAGTACACTCTGTTGGCGCATTAAGTTTGGCATAACGTAAATTAGGCGCGGAAACAGCGCATGTGGACAATGTAATCAATCCCACCCGCCCTACAGCCTATAAATGGCCACAAACCTTCAACTTCGGTTGATTTTAACCTGACCATTATACGGAACAAACCGTGATATGCTCGCTTTTGAATATTTCAGGCATTTAAGTAAAACTGTCTGGTGCAAGCAGTATCTACGCACTCGAATTTCAATATTAACGGGGAACTGGTGCAAGGCATGTGATTGGATTTAATAAAAAAACCGACTAAGAATCGCAGAGCACAAGTTTTTTTAATCACAGTAGAATTCGGGGATTTTCTTTCGAAAATATGTACTGCTCACTTACTTCCAGTATATACTGTGATGAATAGGCAGTCAGCTTTACATTTACACCTTGGAAATCAAGCGCAGGAAATCTTCCAACTCTGTCGCAGTCAACGGTGTTGAACCCTCTGACGCTCTCGGTAACCTTCAGGATGGCGTTAATAGTCTCCAGAATATCTGGAGGTATGTAGGTAGCAGTAGCCCCGGTATCCACTATCGCCTTGTAACCAGACAGGTTGAATGGTACTCCACCGAAAAACATCCTGCAAGGATACATGTCATAAGACTTGTTTGTGATTTATTGTCCGGTAGCTTTGTGCTTCATGAATGCTCAAATGGGCTCTATCCATTCACTTCTGATCAGAAATTTTCTGTTTAGGAGACAGCTCGCAGCAAAATACTATGGTCAGAAACATTGGACGCAAAAAATGAACGTTACGTAACACACAACCATTTTAACAACAGTCAGACATTTAATTTTTTGGTTTAGTTGTGTCTGGTTACAGGATTTGTAGGTTATGCTGTTCTTGAAGCTCTTCATCGGTGCACATCATCAATCGCACCGGGAAGACATCTGACGCTCTGAGCAAGCCTGATATTAAAATTTAGCAAACATAAGCTAGATGTGCCAAAAATATCATGCCTCAGAGGTCAAGGCAACATAACTGTTTTGTCCAGCACCTTGAACGACGAAGAAGCAACTGTCCAAGCAACAGGTTGTGTCGAACGAATGACCCATCTGTGAGAATCTTCCACTAGATCAGCATCACAGAGGCCTGAAACCAGTTAGACATATTTGCGTGCTTTCATATGAGCTTGCAGGAATTTCAGTGATTTGACTTAATTTACACTGATTAAGTTTACTGTGCGTATGAATCTACCGTAACAATCAGGGAAACATTCAGGGTTCTCGAAAAATACTTCTTCGTTTTCAAAGAGCAATCCTTTATAATAATTATAAAACTAGGACTGCTAAACACTCGGCGTCAACTCATTTGTACGAATGCTACATTAATTTTTGAGTAGCGTGTGCTAAAACAACGCTTTTATTACGATGCCTGTTGGGCTAAATTTAAATAAAACTTTGGACCACAAAATCTTTTCTAGGTAGTAACTTGCATACACCAAACCGCGTGCAAACTCCACTCTTACGGACGCAAATGCATGAGCAAAATGGATGTACTGGACACCACTTGTCAATTACCGTTTCCTCTGCGGTGTACATAGGTAGTAATTGATGGTGACGTTATCTTGATTCAAGTGAGAGACAACGTCGAAATATCAATCAAGAAGATGGCAATATCTTGGCCGCAGATATCATATTTGCAGCTATAACGGATAAACTCCAGTTAAAATTGGCCAATGCTGAACTGTTTCCATTGGGATTTATGCGCAACTGCAGAATTATGGTGCCATGTGAATAAACTGAAGGGCGATATCGGTACATATTTGGTAATCTAATTGCCACTGTTTATCGGACTGCCATCTTTCCTAGCGGCTAAGAACAGCTACCCTTCCGTCTCACAAGTATCAGTATGGTTGTTGTTGTTATTTTATTATTTTTTTATTTAATTGTTGACTTTATTACCATCAGATACCATGGTTAACACGGTGGACCTACTGGCTTTCCTGCTAGATCTATGTACCATGTACCATGTGTATGTATGTATGTATGTATGTTTGTATGTATGTATGTATGTATGTATGTTTGTATGTATGTATGTATGTATGTATGTTTGTATGTATGTATGTATGTATGTATGTTTGTATGTATGTATGTATGTATGTATGTTTGTATGTATGTATGTATGTATGTATGTTTGTATGTATGTATGTATGTATGTATGTTTGTATGTATGTATGTATGTATGTATGTTTGTATGTATGTATGTATGTATGTATGTTTGTATGTATGTATGTATGTATGTATGTATATATACCATGTTATGTACAATGCAAGAAAACTGGATGGTTTCGTTGAATAAAATACCAGTAAGGCCAAGTTTTCATCAGCTTTACTTCAGACGGTCTTATTGTGACAGCAGACAGACGGTGCACACAAGAGTGACGTGGTTACAAATTCAAAGAACGTACAACCAACTACGAGAAAAGCTGACTAACGTTCACGTGGGTAGGGGGCTTTAATTGAACGGAAAAACAGAGTATTCTTGTAGGTTTGGGAGAAACTATGCCATTCATCAACCGCAAATATTTACGCCGGTTAAGATATTATAATTCAGCTGCTTCCAGCCAGCGCTGGTGGAGGTATTTTAAATGCACTGTGTTCCAGTAAGATGTGTATATTGACCTTTAATATCTTAATGTTGGAAAAATTCGTCCACGATCTTCCACCCTCTGGTATGGACAAGGCAAAATAACCCTGCACGGCTGGTGGGGTTCCACAGGAAGTAATGCGGTTACAAACCGGGAGTTTGCAATTGCCTGGAATAAATATCATAGTTGGTTCTGACTGGTAGTTCAGATGTCGGTACGATGAGACTCCAACCAGTTTGATCATATCATTGGCCTTAGTGTGGGGAACAGCCATCATCCGCCTGATTCCTTTTTGACTTAATTGTGTACTGAGGAAAGTTCCGTTCGTTCCGACTAATCGGTGTATTTGGAACCTTTTTCCTGGCTAAAGTATCAGTGAAACTTGGTCGCGAATTCGCACATCAAAACGACGGCAATAGAGATTGCGATAACTCTAAACAGAATGTGGTACCGGCTTTATGGACATTTCCGCATCTTAACTATTGCAAATATGCCCACAATCATGACAGATATCCAGAAAACAAATCAACAGACAAGGTAGATTTTTTGTCGATATTTAGCAGTCTGATTCCCAAGAAATTTTGAATGATCAGCTAATAGACCGGTGACTAAAATTCAACTCATATGAAATTAAAAGCAGGAGCACTCAACACATACGAAAAATATCGAGGTAATCGGAAATAATAAGCGCAATACAGTGATTGAGAGAACAGACCTTGGCTTTTATGGTTGAAAATAATGAAGTTGTCTTCTGTGAAGATCGCCCTGTATACAGACTTGCATTGTATGCGGACGTTCATCAACACGAAATCTGGCAACGTTTTCTAAGTGCTACTGTTGATGAATTACACTCGCGGGGGTGTACTTAATATTTGCCTCTATTTCCCACTGCCAGATCGTCACTCTTCAAGTAATTCGGGTACTATTGCATGTGTTCATTTGGATCACCTGGTTTGATCATTAAATAGCGTTCGCTCTTAGGCCTTCTTCGCACTGTGCGGTCATTTCAGCATACCATCACAGAGCCACATGCGTCCAAGTTTTTTCAAACCCGGAAAACATGACAAATTCTCACTCCGATCAAGCATAAAAATGAGTCAGACTTTTCGATTTGTCGTGTTTTTTAAGGAATCTGGATAATCGAAAACATTTTCTTGTCGAAGCACGCCATGTAAGATTGCTGAGTACTCCTCGACAAAACAATACGTTTATTCAGTGTGTAAAAGGGGGGTCGGATACTGAGACCGTCCTTTTGACCCTTTTTACTATTGCTAGATTCGAAAAACATGAACAGATATCTGATTAGGCGCAAGACGTATCATTTCACTTTCCAATTTGCCTAACTTGAATTTTAAGACTCGATTTACACGGATACAGGTAAAAGCAACGTACTTCAAACAATTGAGGAAAGGGTCGAATGGTACAGAAAAATTTGACGTCAAAATTCACGGACAGTTTGAAGTATACCTACTATGCAGTACCAGTGGAGCTGAAGCTGTCCTCTGCTTATTAGGGGCCAGCGTGAAATCATTTACTTGGTTCCTGAAAAAAACCCGGTCGCTTTGAAAAATAATGAGGCAGAATTTGTCAAAGATTTGAAGTCCTTTTCCGCAAATGGCGTCTTGTGCTCCCCAACCCAGCAGTGAATTTCGCGTGACGTAAAAAAAACTGGTCTCTGAGATGATTGGCACTCGCAAGGAACAGAATAATCAGGGTGATCACTCAGCGCTCTTTTCCCCGGGTTGACCAATCCTTAAGGATGACAGAAGTGACGGACTAGATACTGCTATTGTATTTGTTGAGGATGTGGTACATAGAAGCCCAAGTATTCGCGCGTTTTCGATAACACTAACACTTTTCCACCCAAAATCATAGTATGCATTTGAAAAATTCATACTAACTCTGGGATGTCTAACGTGCTAAACCTTGGAAAATATTATTCTGGAACAGTGTTTTGGGATTTCCTGCCTAGTCTGGAGTGATCACATGCTTTGCAACGCGGCCCTACCCTAAGGCTTCCTTATTAAGGTTAACCGTCATACCGGTATTACGATTGGTGGTTACGACTTCAGGAAAACCTCGTCATCAATGTCGTGTTGTTAAGATACACTCACAAACTACGGTTGACACACTAGCTTGCATTAAGTAGGAATTCAAAGTGTTGATGTCCCGTACGACGATGCAAAAGCGGACCAACCGGATTAATCGAGCTAAGGGATGGTAAACTTAAACATTGGCCGAAATGGTTGTGTAGGTCCTCGTTTTTCTGCTTCAGAAGCTTTTTTTCCTTCGCTCAAGAATTGGACGCTGTTGTCATTTTTAAAGCCACTTTACTTGTTTTATACCATTGCTGCAGTGACGCTCGACGAAAAAGTAATTTGGGTCTTGAATTTAATCTTAATCTCAGTGAGTTTTGCTGATATTTCACAAATAGATCCTTGTCAGTTCGACATTTTTGCCATGCATACTCTCAAAACCTTGATGATCAGTTTTGAACAGAAAAGAATTTGACAAAGATAAATGTCATTATCATCACCATCATCGAACACAGCAACATCACTGTTGACACTGATGCTTCACTGCCGTAGAACCATAAGCCTAGCCGCAAGGCGGCGCCGTTGGGCTGGAAATACAAGTACATTAACATTTCTGTGAAACGCGTCGCCACACATGTTTCAACCCCCAACCTGGAGGGTCAGGAGACTGTGTTTGTCGGACTTCTATCCATTGACTATCCTGGTATGAGAGATTCTGTGTGTGTCGTGAGGACACCCCCCAGTATAGCTCAATGGGTCGCCGAGGTACACAGACCGCCACACCAGGATAAGACGCAGTCTCTTCTTGACAGAACGGAAAATGTTGAAAAGAAAGATCGACTCTGGCACCTCCGCAAAGACGCTAGTTTGTTTTACTGATTCATTCAAGTACAAGCTAGAACATCTTTAGAAGTATCACAGCTCGTGTAACCGTAGTGCAAACGTAAATGTACCAAAGAGGTGAAATATTATTCCATCGACCAAAAAGCGATTCACCAACAGAATAACAATTTTCCTCACCAAACCACTTGTATAGTCCATCCTGGTTCGTTCAAAGTTCGAACTGGATACTTTTCCCGTGGCATATATTGTGCGGCGATTTCACCAATAACCATGTAGTTTTTTCCTTCCGTGGCCCTGGAATATCAAAATAACCAACGAAACTTAGTGCGCCGCACAAGAAAAGTTTACAAATGGTACAAGTTTGAGGCGGGGAAACAGAACTCATGAAGTTTGACAGAAGCCGTTACCGAATAAATCAGCGTTAAAAAGCCTCGATAGTTGAGAATGATTTTTTGTAAATGGGTCTTAATAGAAATTCCATTAACAAGACCCAGTGGTGCCCATTAATTTTAGTTGTTTGTGAGATTTGAGGTCTGTACATTCATACTGTTATTTCTTCTCTAATGCTGATTTGTTTGTTCTGATACGTCCACAAAAAAAGCGAAATCACCATACCCGAGTTTTTGTTCAGCCGTTCAACTGCTAAGTCTTGAAAATTCAACTGCACCCAGCCTGTTTTTGTGAACCAATGGTAACATGTACGTCTGGTACATCAAACGTTCAAGCTTCAGATCCAAGGATATGTGCTAATGATGGACTTCAACGAGAGGGGATCCAGTTCGTTTTTTGTTTTGGATTAACCTAGATAGTTGTACCAACACTGTGGAGGGACTGCTTAGATGACAATGCCGTAAATACAGTTATCTGCGTTTGCTGAGCAGCGTTTTAAACAACGGTGAGCAACTTCTAACCGTACTTGAAGTTCCCAAAAGTTCAAAGTTCTGTAAGCGAAATACATGCGCATAAAACCACACCTTGATGGCGGGATCATAGAATGACATCAGTTTCTAGCATTGAGACTCTGCAATGACTATTCCCAAGTCTTATTCCGCAACGGGTCTACCGTCTTCCCTCCCTTGCATCTGATTTTGTCATTAAGTATAGTACACATTTCGAGCGGTAACAAGACGAAGAATACAACCGATACACGAGTTGATAACAACTAACCAGATATATGCCAACGAGACCACTTTACGCTTTGGCAGTTGTTAGTCCGCCCAGTCCAGCCGGAGAAAAATGCAAAATTTGTTCTATTATTGCAAAGGGTTTTATATGGTCAAAGTTTAATTTTGGAGCCTTCCATTCGGCCTATCCTTTGAATACTTAAAGGTTATCTTGAATTTGCTTACTGGTTTAAAATTTTGAGGGAGCCATTGTCCACGCCTCTACTGCAAGAGAAGTCAATAAAAACGCTTTCGAGGTGCAAGAAACGTTTGGTAAATTGGTTTGTTTATACAAGCACAAAACATTTCACGGAGTCTTTGCGGCCGTTTGTGAGAAGAGTATTGTTCTAGTTTTACTCAAGTTTTCAACTTTCGGCTATTTCGCTTGTTCACTCCGAAGGCCTCAAACCTTTTCATTTACTTGGTCATCACCATTTTCTAAACTTAACGAGAGCCAGCAGACTGAAAGCCGTCAAAAGAGAAGTGGCGTTTAGGCTGAAAGTAAGGCCGAATCAATTGTAGTCAACTAGGGAAGCCTACTTCGTATGTTCCACCAAGGAATCGTTCATTTAAAAAACTTACTGGGGGTAATTTTGCAGAGTCATCACAAACTGGTGATATGAAGTGAAGTAAATAAAATCACCGTTACTGAAACTTTGTTTCGTTTTAGTCGATATTCAAGTGAGGCTTTATTGTCTGTTAAAATACCAGAGGATGTATCACGAGCCTTAGTGGTGGGGATGCACAACTGCCTAGCTTTATTTGATCCGTTATTGTAAACCAGGCTTCAAATGGATGACGATTAGACGTAAACTATTGAGTCCTGCTCATTAATGGTGTCTAATTACAACACAGAGCTCATCAGTGTTTACGGTACTTCCGTATGAAGTTGCAACTGCTCTGCCGCGGTTGAAATTGGGCTTAAAGCTTAGCACAGCATAAGTGGAAGCAATTCGCACATTCGAGCTCGCACCATACTTATAAACTAGGATATCTCTCAATTTTTTCAAGGTTACAAAAAATTACCAGCCAAAGTCGATTCCTGCTTTTCGGACCTTCCTCTTGAGAAGAGGACTGATGTAGAATGCTCACATATTTTACATTAGTGATTAGTTCTGATATGACATAAACGACTATTGACAAATTGAAGGCATAATTTTTTCCAAGGTTACAAAAAATTACCAGCCAAAGTCGATTCCTGCTTTTCGGACCTTCCTCTTGAGAAGAGGACTGATGTAGAATGCTCACATATTTTACATTAGTGATTAGTTCTGATATGACATAAACGACTATTGACAAATTGAAGGCATAACAATTCAAAGCAAAAAGAAACCGGTATATTCAAATATAGTTTAGTTCTCCAGCATGGAAATTTGGTCATCGGACTCAAGAATAGGATCATGCTTGGAAAGAGGTAAAAAGAGCACAGGAGACTGGATAAATAGCAGAGATTCCCGTAGACAATTTTTGCGAATAAAATGAAACGCAGATTCATCTGATTAATTTCGCTGTACCTACAGAAAGAGGATCGGTTTATTTAAACAAGTCTTGCCGACTATCAACAAAATTTCCTGATACACTCAGAGGTTTATCACTTGTTTCCTTCCGTTCCTTTTGTCAAACAGTGTCAGCAGTGCGCCAATAACGTGGGGACCACTAACGTTTGAAACTTATATTTCCTTCGCCCTATTTAGCAGTTGTTTGAAAGTCACTAGCTGGTTTTTTTAAAGTCTATTTGTACCGAGGACGGAATGTAAACCGTACGTCGCCAAAATGTTCCTAACTTAAAAAATTCTTTGGTTGCACCTTACCGACCATATTATTCTTACATTGGTCGACGACCGAATGAGATAATTCGGCTAGAACCCTGTGTCATTTTCAAACTAATCGTACGGAATTCCTTCATCGAATACCTCATCAATCCATAGCGAGTGTTCCCAAATACACGTGCTTTTCGGACAGTTGTCACAATTCGCACCAGGTTTTCAGTGGACGACTACGTAAATCCCAGAGTCAATTTCATGGCTGTGGTAGCTCTGTGGAAGAAAGAAGTTTATTCCAATAAATTTTATCAAACAAATAGATTCTTTTCTATTTGTAATCCTAGTAGCATTTGATACAAACAAGACACGTGATGTGTTATTGCTGGGATCATCCGCTTTAAGTTAACTAGTTTTGGATGAAACCAAATGCATACCACCTGTTGAATATTCAACCTTCCAGATATGATGACTACGAGTTCAAAACGGGCAAACAGGTCATGAATTAAAAAAGTCAATAGCGCAACTTTTGTTCCATTTGTGTGATCACGAAGCCCGCAAAATTTAGGTTTCAGCTCCAGACACGACGTAGCAAATACACCATTAACCTACTCACTGTCTGAAAAAAAGCCCAAATTCCCGATGTTGAATAAGGCTCAGTTGGAAAAGACCATCGAGAATCGTGTGATCTACCCCTTCGTGCGTAGTTACTGGAGCCATTCCGAGCATACCATCGAACGTATCTTGTACTGGGTAACCTCTGATTTCTTCCGCTGCACCAAATACAAAGTCTCGAATCGTGAATCGCCCCAGCTGAATGAAAAGCAAATAAGAGATGATCAAATTCAATGCGCTCACTTGGAAGTGATCCTCAAAAAGCTTCCCATTCAATGAAGTTTCACCGCTGCCCACACTAAGGGGTGTAGCTTTGAGGCTTGCTGTTTCGGAGGCATCTGGATCATACAAATTGTGCGCGCTCCAAGTTGCCACAGCATTTTTCAAAGGCACCCATACCAGTGAAATGGCGGTGCCCAGAACCAATCGAAAAGGCTGTTGATTTGATCCGATATGGACAAGAACCGTGTACCTTCCCTTCGCTCAGATGTACTAAACGTAGTTAAACTTACAAGTCCAAACTTATTTAAAGGAATTTCATGGGGTTCTCTTTTAACTCGCTTCAGGTTAAGCCAGGTTTCTGAGGAATTTACCGCTCTATTGGCTTGTGGTCACCACTTTTGTAACTCACTTACTTAGACGTCGCCACTTCAAAGATCATTGAAACAAGGAAAAATAAACTTGTTAGCTTCATTTCCATTAACTCTTTGTGTAGACAGGCTCGACAAACGTTGCTCTCTTAGTTTCTTTCCCAATTTATTTCTGGGGAACTTCTAAGTCCAACCATTCCGATGATGAGCAGTTTAGATACCAATCAAAATGCTTGGTTTTGTTGTGCAAAATATCGATCTCTGGTTGTGATTGGTTTGGTTTTTAATAATAATAAGACAGGATTTTTTTAGACTGAATGAAAGCCAGTTCACACCCATTGAGGTTTATGGGGTTTTAAGTGTGTGATATCCCAGACGTGACACATGGACTGAGAGGCAGTTTTATCTCATTCCCGTCAGTCCGTTTGCCGGTCTGTTTTAGAGCCCGACGTTTCATGGAGGTGATGAGCACTTATTTCCAAGTGCAATGCTCCGTATTCCAAGTTATCGGACAAAGTGATTAGACACCTGTGAAACAAAACAGAAAAGAACAGAACTATTTTACTTTGTTTTTCATAAGAGACTCAACTGAATCTCCCGTTTATGATATTCTACAACTGAATCATGAGGCGACTTGTGTGCAGCACATTCAGTTGTAGAATGTCACAAACGAGAGATTCCGTTGAGTCTCTCGTAAAAGCCAAATTGATTTGCAAATGGATGTATTTCTCGAAAACAGTTCAATTTGGGTTCAAGTAGAACATCACTTTGACGGAAGCTCGGGGACTGCGCCTACCTGATAGGCCCCAAGAAGGGTGAAACCGTTCCCTTCCCGGGATGTCGAAGAGTTTTCAGCAACCTTGTGAGTAGTTTCCATTATGAAAAAAAACTGTTTAACATTGTGTGCCTTGTGGACAGTGACAAATGTCGTCATTGTTACCAGGTACCTAAAGATGTCACTATGACGTATTTTACGTACTCCGAGCAACCAGCAGCAAGACTCTCCCAGTTTCAGTGATCTTTCCGCTTTACACCACGTACAGTAAATCACTGGAATAGAGCTGTCTCAACCCAAAGTTTCCGGTCGCTCAAGGTTGAATCTGTTACTCTCTTTTTTCAGCCCAAGGCAAAAGACATTAATTTATCTTAAATTTACCTAGAATTTGTCCTCATGTAGCGCTCAAATAAATAAATGACATCCCCAAATCTTAAGCAATTGGGCTATCAGGTTCATAATCTTATACGTCAGCTGCAACTTGCTTGTCAATGCGGTTACTTTCCATGCCCCGTTTACATTTCAAGAAGATTTAGTAAGGGCAATTCCTATTAAGTCCACCGACTGTGGTGTGTTATAAGTTCCACTGTTGGACTCGTTCATCGAGTTCATTTCGAAGGACTACAGCTCTACGAACCCTTGAAATTCTGAGGAAACACAATCATTTTCTTGATGTGCGATATCTTGGCTTTCACGAAGTCTGCAAAAAGTGCAGCGGACTGCGCGACCCTTCTGGACAAGGGTACACATATGACGTCAGTTTGATCGAGATTGGCATACATCACGCTGGAAAAAACAGCGGCCAGACATTATGCTGTATTAGGTTATCCAGATGAAACTAACAAAAATCCGGAGAATTACTACCTTATTCTGATTTATTTACGTTCACAAAAGGAGACCAAATGTGCACTAAATAGATCAACTGAATGCAGCACAAACACGAAAGCATATAAAAGCATATTTAGGGGAAACAGAAACTCACTGAGATTAATCAATCGAACCGAAACAGAGATAGCTGTCAGCCTCAACGCAAAGACCCAAAAAGAGCGGGGGCAATGTGTGCCACATGAAAACGACTAAAGAATGATTTTTAGCGAGAGCCTAGTAAGCATGTATAACCCTGTAGTTGAATACTTGAAGGAATGGGTTCAAAGATCAATAATGAGGGCACCGAAATTTTGACTTCTAGTCGGCGGGACAAAATTGTAAGTGACACGCAAAGGAGAAACAAGGCGTAAAGTATCACATTTCGACGGACAACTGGGCTAAAGTGGTTCCGAACCCCTGGGCACAAGCGACGCTAAAATCCCTCATGAAAAATGATTATCACGTGCTAGCAACGAGTCATGAAAAATGATTATCACGTGCTAGTAACAGATTAGCCAATGACGAAGTATGCACTAAGAACTAGGAGCAAAATGGGTCCAAGAAGTAGGGAAGTCGTTGGGAAAGATCGCAGTGTCACTTCTGATGACAGAGACAAACCAAATCGCCAAACATGCCATCATGATTTGAACAAAAGACTTGAAATGAGCAATTGCTCAAACGTAATATGCTAGTATCAGTAGAGATGATCTTTCAACAAAAGTACAGATTCCTGATCGACCTTAATATGTATACGTACGCCATCCTTTAAACACCCAACTTAAAAATTTCCAGATAACACGGGACTACGCAAACCGCGACTGCCACAGTGTCCTACATCAGAAGACTGGATTCTAATCTCCCACCGGCAAGTATTCTCGTTTTCTCAACAACAACGTTCGTGAACTGTAATCACCCACATAAAAAAATTAAGCCCAAATGGCCCTTGGCACTGTTTCAGTTTGCTGAAAAGACCCTAACTAAGCTGCCCCGACAAGGTTTTCGCGACAGAAACCAACTGTTGCGGGGTAAAAACAAGCGATTTCCCCAGCGTCAAATTTTCGGTATTCCATCTGGATTATCCCTTTCGGTTGAAGTCATTGCGCCAAGCTAATCTGTGAGTTTACACTAAATTCATGCGGTCAAGAAGCACTGTTGATGAAATTGTGAGTTCCCAGATCATCTCATGTCTAAAAAAGGAGGAATAGAGACTGTCCTTAAGATTTAGCGCTGGAATCACCAAACGTTAGTAATCAGTCAGATGGCGAGCAACATGTGAACTGAAATTTGGTTCCTCGATTATAGTTCTTGAAGGTGTTCGATGTACACGTTTTCGAGCACACGGAAGCAAATGGTTTATTCAAATGCTCTCTTTGGTCATCATGCCACACTAAGACAACCACGACACACGTTCATCCATATACTTTCACAACTGAAGGTTTTTCAGAATATATTTAACTGAGTGCTCGAAATTGATCTGAATGACCTTGAAAAACGAGCAAATATTTTACCACTGATCCACATTCTGGCTACCCACAATCGACGCATGAATGTCCTATAGTGTGTTAAATGCGTTCATGCGAACTGAACGTGTTGCTCGTTTCTGAAATTACGGCTGAACTACTTTAAAACTCCAACAATGTTTAATCTTTGAACGTTCTAAACTTTATACTGAGAATTTTGGAATCAAAACAGTCGAATTCACGCACGTATTTGTGATAGTCCGCCAATAATCGGAGTGCTAGTCGTACTTGTACCAGTCGTACTAGCAGTATAATCATGATGCCAAATGTTCCCTTCCACTGCAAAACAAAGACCTTGGATTACATTCGAGACTGATCTCTTGAGGATATTACAATGAAAACCGCAGTAATAGGACGGCTGAAGTCATACTTATGAAATCTCTTTTGCCTGCCGCCCTGTCGGCCAGCTCATTAAGTCACGGGCTAGGATTTTGTCTCAGGAAAGAAAACTTTGATAAGCACTAGGTACCTTAAAGTTCCAGGCTTTAAGTAACATTTTAAGTAAACACAATTCATCCTGGACAAAACGCAGCTGTATTCTTGCTATACAAATGAACAATACTTATCGCAAAGATCGTTAGACATCACTGCACAGGCAACCAGCGACATGCAGGTTCACATGGATCAATCAGCTCTTACTCAGACATGAGCGCCAGGGTTGAAAGACCGTAGTGGACACAGTATTACTTATACTCAGGTGGTCTGAAAAATATTTGACCTCAGTAAAGCGCTTTGAAAAAATGTGGCTTAGGCAATCTATCCATCAACTAGCCGTCCTCTGATTAGTCACAAATATAAACAGATCAAGACCTTATTGACTACAACTTTAATAGTTTAAAAGGATGAAATCAGCTCTCAAAAACCGTCAAAATATCGATTTTTTAACCATAGCACCTGGCGTGCTTCTTTCATCTTCTTTCTCAGGCTGATCTGTCACCGAAAGAGAAGCTGTTGTGTACACCGACTATGGGTGACGCAATAAACCTCTGCCTGTAATGATTCGGAACGCGTAATCGGAAGTCAGTCGTCTTCGTAGCAGTCGAAATCACTTTTGGTCATAGGTCGTCCGAGCTCCAAACAAAATTCCGTTACACGAACGTTTGGGTGTGAGCTCAGACCTGTCTTATCTTTAGACACAGAGGTGTGGAGAAAACAAAAAATCCAAGAACACAGAAGACATTATTGCGGCTAAAAAGTCACAGGTGCCGTTTCATCAGATTCGCGAAGCACCACTCAGATAATATTGACAAACTATTATGCAATAATCACCACCACTCAGACCTCTGGTAGCGAGAATTTTAACAATAGTATATTTGAATATCTGTCACTCGACTCGCGTATGTTGGGCAGCAGTCTGTAAGTTCAGGTCTGCTCTCAGTTCCCAAAATTATCATATGCCTTTCTGTTTTGAAGGGCAACTGAGGTGCTGTTCAAAGTAGGAGAAAAATCATTGCACCTCGCCTTGACCAGGCTGTTGATATGGATTTAAGATAGAGAACATGTTCCATATAAAAAAGTCAATCGCTAGTCTTGCTGGATTTGAGAAAATTTACTCAGGCCGGCTGATCCAACCGCTGGTGTATAAGACTCGTGCCTATCGTAAAACAGCTCCTAACTTCGCTTATATTTTGACGCCTATCCTCGGGAGAATAGAGGAGAACCTAGACCTGAAAAGGGCTGCTCTAACCAAATCTTTAAATCAAATTAAGTGAACGAGCGTCACTACACGATTCGCCGACCACACTCACAGTTCTTCCGGATATTAAAGATAATGTGGATGGACAAAATTAGCCAAATATTTTTGACGAGGAAGAATGCCCTTTGAAGACTGTGTCTCCACACCTCCGACTGGGTTTCTGTATGCAGCGAACGGCCCAAAAGCCTCCTTACAGGCAGTGGAGTTGGTTACGATTGGTGCCTTATTTTTCTTTATTCTCCTTTATCAACCATCCCATCATTGACTGGATGATCTAAAGAAAAACTGGTTTATTTATCCAAATCACTCCGATGGACAAGCTGTGGCTCGGATTATTCAAACGACATCGTTTCCTCACCTCAAACACAATATCGGTGATGGCCCCAGGTTTCAGCATGTGTTTTAACATCCAAGTGGCAAGGTCCAGCCCCAAGTCTTCGCATCATTGTGTGTTTCTACAAAACTCCAGGATGGAAATCTGGCTTCGTTGACTTGTAAACTTAACTTTCCAATTGTGAATGCCACGATTGAATCATAACAGATGGCAGCGCTTGTGGGGTTTCGAAATTTATGGCATCGGAACCGAATTTCGCTGAAGCTAAATGACCGTGTTTACAATTAGACTGTAGGCGTAGTCCTATGTAAGGATCGTATAAATTAGCCTTTGCGATCCGTGAACCTAAGCGTCATCAAATGTTTGGTCACCGGTGTCTTTGTAGCTGCCAGGTATGCAATCAGGTGGTGCGTAAATGAGCATTGGATAACGTATCCTAACTTATCAGGCCAAAGAAGTTGAGGCATGTATTGCGTATGCGCTATATGTTCGCCCGGGGACAGTGGCAAGGTGGAATGAAACCAGCTAGAGCCAGCCCAGGTGCAGTGAAATACTCACACTTTCCTGGTTGCCGCATATACGATCGTGCTTGCACGGGGTTGGATACCACTCGTGCTCCCACTCGTGCTCATGCTGTCATTTTCATCTGCACTGCCTAGCTATGGTGGGCCTCATATTGTGTATTCGGCTGTTTTTTCGCGAATTATACAGGATCAATGCAACCGATTACCCATTAGTTCGTCTTGATGCTGATGTATGTTCATATTAATTACACAAAAATTACAGGCATCTTATCCTTGACCGTTTTCCTTGAGGATTTCTGCGCACTGAATCCACTGTCCACTCTTCCTCAATTCGTTCTTTCCTTCAGTTTGTTATGCAGTTGGGGTTGGTATTTTAATACTAGTGTGTTGCTGTCAGTAAAATTGATGGGCATTCAAAATCACGTCGTCTGGTTTCTTGACCTTTGATACACGTTTCGAGCAGTGTCCAATAAAACTCCCCTCAAAATATCTGAATCAAACGATACTTCGAACGAGGATGTAACCTCGCATTCTCCAACTCGGCAAAGAATACCTCAGCGGGTTCTCATTAATCATAAGAAATGGAACACCGTGTGAATACAACGCCTATGTACGTGCTCACTTAATAGTTTTTCAAAGTAGGTGGAATGTCGCCTCAACAATAGGCGATTAAATTATGAGGGTAAAATAATTACCCAGTGACAGCAGAAAGAACGATACAATGATCCAACCGTTTTCGGTCCACTCCGAAAAACTACAACTCATTCCAAACTTTGAGGATTTACATGTGGCGAGAGCCCATTGGAAAGAGGCTATCAGCATGACAATACGTTTCACCAACGGTTATTACCTACTCATTAGTAGTTACATACTAAATCATTTTCTCGTGTCAAAATTGAACGATCGTTTGCGCAATACGTACCGCATTAATAATAGTAGACCCAATTTCTCAAACTTCGGAGAGGAGATAATTTCTTCTAATACATGAAAAAATGGAAAATACCTTGATCGCATTTAGCTGAGAAAGACAATAGTTCGCCCATATTTATTTAATGCTTGTGGTGTTCAGTATTCACACAATGGAACTGCTTTCTCGAAAGCTACGGCGTTTTCAGGTTTGCCACTACATAGTGCAGAATATCTGTGTATAATGTATATGTACAGGTGTTATGCGATTCATCTACATTGGTGATTTGTTCAGTTGTGCGAAAATTCGAGGTCAATAAACACCATCGACTGTGAACACGATGTAAAAAGAAATCGCGAATTACCGAAAAGAGTTGACCCACTTACAAAGGACAAAACATTCAGATAGAAGTAATTCCCTGAACATTCTAGAATCTGCATGGCCCTTGTGGACGCAAAAATATTCCCGTAGACAATTTTTTCCCGATAAATGCTGTTACCAGTTAAAACTGCTTAAGCCAAGATCATTATTGACGAAAAATCGTGAAAGTTTTCTTATAAAAAGCAGAGCATCCCGTTAGAGTTTACGAACTATGCCAGGAAGAGCACGACGTTGATCAACTAGCCACATCGAGCCTAAGTCCGTCATAGTGGACTGCTGAACGAATCCAGCTGACGCTCACAATGCCTGATCCTGATGCTTGATACCGACGGTTGTTGGTGACATTACCAAAGTGAACTATTCCGGATTGTTCGCGTACAACCCACTTGCTGGTGATATACAAGCAATGGGCCGTAAGACAATAGACGAATCACGGTTCTGTGCGGTGCATTATTTGCAGATCTTGTCGGAACCTGTGTGTTCGTACTATACTGAACAAAATACCCACTGTACGGAATTGTCCAATCGGGCCATTCGTTGAAATGTATGCCAACTTGTCGAGGAGTGTGTCTATGACCAATAATACCTTGATGTTATACTATACATACTTGCTTCTCGATAGCTTTCCTGATATGAACGTGGCACAGCATTACGTCACAGGCGAATACGAACCTTGCGGCCCGCAATTGCGCCGCCAACTTGTCCATGGTAGAAGTGCTAACTGTGTACCGCTACCCAACGTTTCCATGAATAAGTCGAACAGTTTGCGCACAGGGACACGCTCTCCACAAACGCACACATAACCGTTGCTACCCATGTCCCTCGTTTTCAGGAATGTATACAGCTTGTACCTACAGGCCGAATAATAGGTGCTTTGAAAAAACTTGCCCAAAACCAATTGTCGCGTGCGTTCTGTTCACATTTGCTACATCCGGAAGGCGTCGAAACAACGCTACCTGCTGCCATCAGGAAAAGCATAAGAGGCTCAAGTGATTATCCTCTGACTGCAGTACAAGCACGCGTCCGGCCACCCGAGAATCTTGCCAGGACCGAAGGCATATCATCTGCTACATAAAATCTGACTATGCTGCACCTACTAAACCGAGCCGGTCGATACACTCGGGGGTAGTTCAGTATATTCGGAGTGGTACAGATCTTTCCATATTCATCGGCCATAACCTGTCGCAATTCACACGACGACGTTCCATACTTCAGCAAGGCCCTACAGGTGCCTAACTGGCATGCGGTTAGCCATCTATCAACCAGAAACCGATCGCACAGAAGATAATATTAGGTAAGTGCGAGGTAGATCCCCTGCCTCCTCAGGCGAAACCGCAATGGACAGCCGGTGCCCCGAGTGCTGTTCTTTTTTGTCAGAAAACAGGCTCAGATTACTGGCTTCTACGGATTCCTCGACCTTCCATTGATCTCGAAAGCCGCCTGCTGCATTTGCGGTACACCCATTCGTGACGCAAAACAGCGTTGGTACTCCGACTACTGGAGGAACGCACAAACACCACATAGATATCCTTTATATATTGATTTAAGGCCTTCTCAAATGCCATAAAGTATGAGAAGGATACAGTCCGGAATTTTTCAACAAACGCGTATGAAATCACTTCTGAAGCCATGGCACAGCAGGTCCAAAGTTGAATGTGCGCCAAAAATTTCGGAAGGAGTTTAATTAAAACAAATTGCAAAAAGGTGGTGATAGATTTGGGTGATTTTTTATCTGAGAATATATGCATCATAATGCAACTTTTTGGCGTAAAAAGTCTTATTTCGCTCGCAAAGGTTCTGCAAAATCAAGCACTGTGCCTCCAAAGCCCAGCCTTGCTTGCCGTACGTATTCCTGTGTGTTTACACAGCGCCACGCAACTGCCTTTTGGTTAACTGGTAAATGTTTATCGCTGCATATGTTGAGTCATTTGGATTGTGCCACTCAATTTAGATTCGTTGCTGTATCGACAGGCATTGGATCACGGGTCGTCGTTTCAGCTGCATGAGATCAGCCTATGAAGGAACATGCCAGTTCTAGCTCCAATACCGGAGTCGAGCAAGTAGCACTTGTTTCTGAGGAAACTGTATTTCTATTTGTTCCGCTGATGCTGCCCCTTCAAGTAGAATGACGCGGTGCAAATAATGCAAACTGTATGAGATTTCCTTGGATGCTTACAATTTATTTGGAATTTATCTGGAAATTCCACTTTCGCCTTACCTTCCGTCAAGTGGAACCGAGTCAATTGCGGAATGGCTGACGATCCAGAGATTTGGGTCTGTTCGCTTTGACACACAGTCATTCCGCAAAATTTTTATGCTCTCACGTTGACACATGACCCATGAACGAGATCAATAATGTGAAACAGGTTTGTACCTGCCATTGACTTATCTGAATTTTCACCCTGAAATAGAAGTCGGTTCATGCAAAAAGCCGAGATGTGTTCTACAGCTGCCCCATCCTTGGTAGCAATCATCTGCAGAGAGCATTTTGAGACTTTGAGGCTGGTTCGACTCCAAAATCTTTCTGCTACTAGTGTCAAGCCAAGACATCCGGCCGCGACCAGCTGGCCATTAGTACGATTAACACGTGGAGGCTGAAAGTGTATTCTGTCAAGCTGCTTGGCGTATTGATTGACTAAATGACGGACTCAGAGAGAAGCATTTTTGCCCAATTGGTCAATTTCTTGGTTGGCTCACAAACCGCACTGTCAGAATGCTGAAAGCGTATAATTGAAGTACATGTTTCCTAACTAGTCGGAATACGTAGCGAACCACCATGAATGGGGATTATATTGGTCTTGTGAGATTAACCATGTATGGTCATACTTTAACCACATTATTCGTCCACAAAAAATGGTGGTATAATTAGCGCAAACCTGTGTAATGTTCGGTCAAATTTATCATCGTTTAAGCATATCTAGCCTGGAGTGCTGCTCTTACACGTATGCGATATTTGAATGCTCCCACTTCACTCGGTCATTCAGTGATTGATACAGCGCAGGACTCCCATATAGACGTGAACTATTCCAAACGAGAGCCTTGTGAGTAGTGTTCTACAGAATCCCGCAACCATCAACATCTGAAACAAAATGTGTCTAGCAAGTTTCAAGCATCTGTGGCGCTACCCGACTTGAAAGTGCCGACTAGAGGAATAGGCCATTAGTTTTACTAAGTCATCGTTCTGGGGGCGTATCGCTCACATCATTCGAGTGCGGACATATTAAATTTTCAAACGTAAAGATTTGGATGAGTCCAGCGTGCACTGGTGAGGTGGTCATAACACGTTCGCCTCACGTGTCAGATGTGTGGATTTCGAACTCCGAGACGGTCATTGCATATGCACTGCTGATAGGCTCTAATAAGAGCAAAAAACCCCATACCCATTTCGCGTGGACTCACCAGGATGATTGCGCCAGGGCAGGAGGATAATTCTTCAAACGAGTGTATGTGAGTATATATTCCACAAAATTCCATTCTTGTTGTTGTCATCAAACCAAAAATATGCTATTGCGCTCTACATCAGTGTAAATTTTCCTAAGGCTCCAACACAACAGAGCCCTTTTCAGTTTTTGAGTATACGCACTTTTTCATCGTGTTCAGTTCCACAGTGTGGTTTTTCGGGAGACACATACAGTGAAAATGAGAATTTGGAATTGAGCGGGGTGAGTAACAACGGAAGATTTTGCACAGGATTGCGGAAAGTCATCGTAAGCTGTATCTGTTGGTTGTTCGTACAGTGTCCTCATTGAGCAAATTTCATCGTTTACTTGCTACTGGTGTTCATCATCTCCCAAAGGCTAGACCTTTTCAACCGTTAGTCTCTGGGACTTACAATTGCTGCTCAACCAAACTATCTTCAAGGAAACCCATTTCATTGTTATAATTACAATCGGAATAGTAGTACTTTTAACTTTGAAACGCGGTGATGAATATTCTGTTTCCCCGATGTATGTTGTTCATCTACAAACCGGACTGTATTCTATCTATCCTATGATTAATACACATCCCTGCCTTCAACTTTGGGTTCTCTGGGAATGTCTGTTGATTTTAAATTGCATCCCAGATTTGAGTGCCATTCAAGATTGTCTAAGATTGGGTTATTGATTCAAACGTCAACTCAACGAGAACTTTTTCAGCAACATGCATTTAAACAGAAAAAAACTACCTCCACACACGCACACAGTCTTCACATAGGAATGGCAGATGACTGAAAGTCTTTCGGAGCAAATACAACGTAACGGGCATCGACAGAGAACAGGAGGTCAAATGCGCGTAAAATGGAAACTCCCAGGAGAATAACCTTGCTCCCTGAATGGGGTAAAAAGGGGCTGTAGCATTTTCGAACGCCATCGACTTCCTGCTGCGGAAAGAACGAATGAATATCGTTGAGAAATAGGGACAAAAGAAACTCACAAGCGCATCAGCTTTCCTCAACTCACTCACACGTTGCTCGTTCTAAACTACCTCGAATTTGATTCTCAAAATAGCATTTGATTTATAATGCTACGAAGTATCACTTGACAACAGTGTTGCAACATAATCATGGAGAAATCTGAATACTATGGTCGCATGCTGACATTCCCTACTAGAACTGTTCAGCTAAAGTTTGATCGTAGCTATGCGTCCTTCATATGTCAGTCGAGGGCCACAGTGGACACTGGGTCATTCATGGCGCTCACGGCAAATTACGTCGGCACAATGCTCAGATGTGTTGTTAGGAGCGCTGTCCAAATGTGTAGACTCCCTATTCTTGAACCTTTCCCGTATGAACACAGGGCTTCTTCGCGCCCAGTTGTACGCCATCCGTATTTTTCCCCATTTTTACTCAGGATTTCTTCTGCCATGTCTGTATGACAGTGATGATACTGATGACGATGGGTATAAGGTGCTCTGTTTCACAAGTCTAGATTCAATCGCGTTTTTACTAGACAGCTTACATCTACTGTAACCGGCCACAAAAGCTTTGCCCTCGGTGAATTTCAAGTAGACTTTTTTACGTGACAAACCTTAATTCTCTCACACAGTATACGGTCGAATTTAGCATAGAAAAACAAACCAATAATTTCAGAGCGGAAATGGCTTTTCTGAATAATGGTGATAATCAGAGATTCCCTTGAGAAAATAGGTGTCAATCGCATGCACTTACTTGCAGAATATACTGTGAGGAGAAAATACTCAGCTTTACATTCGAGCCTTGGAAGTCAAATGCAGGTAGTTTTCCAACCTTGCTGCAGTCGACAGCACTGAACACTCCGTCAAGTTGGGTAACCTTCAGGACGGAGTTAATAACATCCAGAATATCCGGAGGTACGTAAGTAGCAACAGATCCAGTATCTAGTATCGCCTTGTAGCCGTGAACGTTGAAGGGTATTCCACCCAAAAACATCCTGTGAGAAAAAATTGCACAAGTATAGTTTGTAGTTTTTTGTCATCAGCTTCCAAACGCACTGTATCCACTTCATTCTAACAGAAATACTGATGTTTAACTGGAAGATTCCGGCTAAAACTGACCATCAATACAGCCAAACAGCACTTAAACACTTTAGTTCACTGTTTCCGGTGCCTCATCCCCTTATTCAGTAGCGGAGAATGTGAGAGGGTAACTGAATGCCCCGTTCCTCCGCTTGACTGGGACTGGAAATCGCCATTGTGTTTGTTGAGGACGCAGTACACACGAACCCAATGATTTGTACGTTTTGGGATAGCATGAACACGCTCTCTTCATGAAGACACTATACACCATAAAAACTGGTATTAGCTCTGAGATCTCTAACGCACTAAATTAAATGCATTCCGAAATTTCCCAAATCTGGAGTGATCGCCCTACCCTAATTGGAAAAGTCATATGGGCTCTGGCATTCCCGCTAGAACTCCAAACAAAGACTACTTTCGAATTATCCTGATGTGTTTAACCATAGTGCATAGAAGAATTTGTGAACTAAAAGCTACTCGCGAACAAAATACCAACGGTTCTCACCAATCCACTCGCATAGCCCAGCCTGGTTCGTTCAAAGTTCGAACTGGATACGCCTCTCGCGGCATATACTCTCTGGCAACTTTACCAATAACCATGTAGTTTCTTCCTTCCATGGCCCTGAAATACCAAAACGCATAGCCCTGGTTCGTTCAAAGTTCGAACTGGATACGCCTCTCGCGGCATATACTCTCTGGCAACTTTACCAATAACCATGTAGTTTCTTCCTTCCATGGCCCTGAAATACCAAAATCATCAAATCATCTTAGTGCGCCGCTCAATAAAGTTTGCAAACGATACAACGTAGGAGCGGGGCAACAAAACTCATACAGACTGGGAGCGGTTGTTACTGAATACATCAGACTTTAACATCGTCGATAACTCAGAATGGGTTTATAGAAAGAGATCTTGAGAATAATTCTAGTAACAAAACTCAGTGATCTCCATTATGTGTGGATGGTTCACCTGATTGGTGGTAATAGTAGTGGTAATATGTTTAACTGGATCATCAATTGTCTGAGTTTCAGATCAGGGTATACATGCTACCGATGGACTTCAGCGAGAGGGGAATTTCTGTACGCTATTTGTTGTGGATAGGCGCACTAACCTGGTGGAAGGACAGTTCAAATGACGATGGTGTAAATACGAATATCCGCGTTATTTAAGCAGCGTTTTAAGCTGTGGTGAGCAACTTGAGTTTGCTTACTGGTCCGCAAATCTTAGGAGCACCTTTGTCCATGTGTGCATTGTATAACACAGGAAGTCAATAAAAACACTATTGGGGTGCAAGAAACCTTTGACAGACTGGTTCATTTGTGCTGGTAGAAACAATTTTCAAGAAACCTTTTGGCCATTTGTGAGAATAGTCTTGTTCATCTGACAGGTTGCTGACTCAGTCCAATTCATCATCACTATGTTTGAAACAGAACGAAAGTTAGCTGAGTGAGAGGTGTGAAAAGCAAAGTGAGCGTAATTTTGCCGATAGTAAAGCCAAATACATACCACCTGTTGGGCACTCAACTTCCAAGGTTTGATTACTATGAGCTGAAAACTGGTGAATAGGCTGCGAAAGAAAAATTCAACCGAATGCCTCTTCTTCCATTCGTATGGTTATGTAACCCGCGAAATTTATATACAAAGAGCTCGCAGCCTCTGATACAAAGAAAGAAAGCCGCCATGAACCCACTTACTCTCGGAAAAAAAGGCCAAATTCCCGATGATCAATAAGGCTCCGCTGAAAAAGGCCATCAAGGAACGTGTGTTCTACCCCTTCATGCGTGCCTGTTGGAGCCATTCCAAAAACACCATCATACGTGTCTTGTACGGAACATCCTTTGATTTCCTCAGCCGCGCCAAATACGAAATCTGTGATCGTGAAACGCCCCAGCTGATTGTAAAGGAGATGAAAGATTGTCAAGTGCTGTAAACTTACCTTGACACGATCCGCCAAAAACTTTCCACTCAATGAACAATCACCGGCGCTCACAAAAAAGGGGGTATTTCTCAGGTTCGCCGATTTTGATGCATCTAGATCATACAGATTGTGCTTGCTCCAAGTTGCCGCAGCACTTTTCAGAGGCACCCATACCACTGAACTTGCAGTGAGAAGGACCAGTCGAAAAGGCTGTTGGTTTGACCCGATATGAACAAGAAGCAGGTACTTTCCCTTTACTCAGATGTACCAAAACAAACATCGACTTACTAGTCCAGACTTATGTAAAAGAATTTCATGGGATTCTCTTTTAACTCGACTCAGGGTACGCCAGTTTCCCATCGAATTCACCGCGCTATCGGACAGCGGTTACCAGTTTTGCGAGGCACTCACTTGGGCGTCACCACTTCAAAGATGATTACAGCACTGAGGAAAAATAAACCTATTAGGCACATTTTCGGTAGACACCTTGGGACGATAGGTTCCACAAACGTTCACCTTTTGGTGTCTTTTTTAACTTACTCCTGGTGAATTTCCAAGTCCAACCATTCATATGATGAGCTGTTCAGACTGACTGCACTTTTAGAAACCAATCAAAATGCTTGGTTTTGTTGTGTACCACATCACTGATTAGGCTTCAACCAAAAAGGATATTGGCTGCGCTATCTAGACTCAGTAAGGAACGGGACGGCACAGCAGTCGTTCCATACGAGGCAAGAATAGTGAACGTTAATCGAAGACTGCTGAACTTGGCCAACATTTGAGTAGCTTTGCAGAAGTGAAAACGCTGCACTTTGGCTGCGCTATCTAGACTCAGTAAGGAACGGGACGGCACAGCAGTCGTTCCATACGAGGCAAGAATAGTGAACGTTAATCGAAGACTGCTGGAACTTGGCCACATTTGAGTAGCTTTGCAGAAGTGAAAACGCTGCACTCAGTTTCGGTGTAATTAAAAGTTCCATCCGCGGTTTAAAATACTAGGGACTGTGTATCTAAAACTAAGTGCAACGATAACACAAAGGTTTACATAGGACAAGCTGCCACGGAATTGCGCCACCAGAATTAGTGAGCACAAAAAGAGGATAAACCAACCAGCAAGAAATGCGGAAGAATATCAGACGCTTGTCGAGTACTCGGCGGTGGCGGTACATATCTTTAATACGGGACATAGAATAGACTAGGACTGGGATTCACAACACAGCTCCTGATAGAAAAGGCGGTGGAACTTACCAAGCATCACAGCGTGAACAGAATCGAGGATGTAGAACTGGCGAGCGTATGGCGGGCCGACTAAACACTGAGGGTGGGAATACCAACCCGACTAACGTTCATAGAATGCCTCAATCTTACAAAGCTATCGTAGCGCAAGCTGATCCACAGTGACGGACGAAAAGTGCAAGCGACATGTGGGAGTAAACATCAAGCCAATCGGAAGAAACAGACCCTAGGCTGGACCCAAATCCATGTAGTTTTTCCTGTCCACTTGGTCACACACCCTAACCACACAAAATCCTTCGACCAACACCTAACAAACATTTAGCTTGACTTGGCTGATTGGCTCCTCTTCCGCCTTAAATCTCGACCAACCTCATAACCTACACACTTGGTCCGACGAAGTTTTTGCGTCAAAAGCCAAAAGTTGTCCAGCAACAAATCTACCAATTTGTACCAAACTTTCCGAAACCGACATCTATCTTTATTTGTGGTTGCTTCGATCAACTGACTTCAAAAAAGATAAAGGCTATTTGCGAAAGCCTAATAAGTATGGATATCCCTGTAGTTGGGATTTGAGGGAAAAAGCTCAAAGCTCTACAATGATGTGGTCGAATATTTGACTTCTAGTCAATGGGACAGAGATTGTAAGTGATATGCGAATCAGAAACAAATGCGCAAAGTATCACGTTTTGACACACAATCGGGCTAAGATGGATCCAAATTGCTGAGCACAATCTATGCGCAAAATCTCGCATGAAAAGACCAGTATCACGTGCTAGCAACAGATTGGCCAATGACGAATTATGCACCAGGAACTAGGAACAAAATGGGTCCAAGAAGTAAAGAAGTCTTTGGGAAAGATTACAGTGTCACATCTGATGCCCGAGACAGACCAAATCGCCAAACATTCCATCGCGAGTTGAATAAAGGACTTGAAATGGGCAATCATTCAAACTTAATATATTAGTGCCATGGGAGACGATCTTTCAACAAAAGTGCAGACTCCTGATCGACCTTAATCTGTACATTGTACGCTAAACTGTTGTCCTGAAAATTTCGAGACAACACGGGACTACAAAATCCGCGAACCACGACTTTCAGAGTGCCCCACATCAAAAGACTGAATCCGAAGCTCCCACCGGTACGCATTCTCGATTTCCTAATTTCAAACGGAGTGTTCTTGTGTAGACTGGTGGCAAATGAGACAAAAATGTAGTCTTGATAGAACTCTTGAGATTCTACAAGGTTTTCCATATAGCTGCATTTTGTTCACAGTGTACGTAAGAGTCTGGGATTTCCAATGCATTCATTTTTCAACACAGACAGGTCGATTCGTCTAGCTTTTCCTCATGATTATATTAGGCCTTCTCGGACAAAACCATTTCGGTCCGAAAGGTTTGTGGTGTACTCTTTAGCGTCAGATTGTAATCTGCTTCAAATTTTTGTCCAAGGAACAGTTCAGGTTGAACATAGGATAGTAGGCATGGAGGACGTAGTAATGAGGATGTTATATCTGCTGATTCGTCGATCTGTGGTATCTGCTGCTGACCCGCCGGAGGAAAGGACTCACAAAAGGCAACACAACCGCTGCATTCCGAACAAGCGAGTGCGAGAGCGTGAGTGCGTACGGGTGTGAAAAGTACAACGGTCTCAAGCTTTTTATTCGAGGGACACTGTCTGAACTTGGTCCAATGCTGACGCACACGGTCTGGATTTGGTACGAGGCTGCGACGCGCTGTGTGTTGAGGGGGTGTTGTCTGTCTGGTCAACATCTAGCGGAGCTGCGAGTCTCGGTAGATTTCGGACATTCAGTGTTTGTTATCACGAAGATGACCTTCCTGATGGAGGAAGAATGGAAAATGTTGTAATTCCTGCCAAATTCGGGTACGTTGGGTGTGTGAATGTCTGACAGGATCACGCACACTATTTGTTGGTTAAGTGAAGGGGTGTTTTTTTCTTCATTCAGATAGGTGACAACCGGGTTCGTAGTCCGTCTCTAGCGCTGTACCACAATTGTAGGCAGACGAACAGACTTCTACCAAGCAACTTCTGGTAAGATGACTGTAGTATGAATAATCATCCATTCAGACTGAACGGTTGGACACAAATGCATGGTAGGGGCGTTAACTACTCAGTGAACTCTGTCAACTTCTTCATTCTTCTGGTAGTTTTTCTGAATTCTGCTTTCAGCTCGGTTTATAACTGGTAGAAATGCCTGAAAATGATCCGTTTGCACAAAACTTTCAGCTTTTAGTAAGACCAAGTGAGGTTACGTATAAATTAAAGGGAAGCGCTGTGCAACACATAAGATATTGCGTTGGAGATCAAACCCAAACAGCTTCTTAATGTTTCCGATTGAGCTTACCAGAGCAAAGCAATCCGGTAAAATATCCTAGAACCCATTGAGGAGCACAAGAACAACTGGAGTCTGTTCATGCAAAACTTTAGAGAAGTTGTGTGCTTCTGACGAAGAAATATCACTATGGAAGTTTTGGCTCTTATTGATCTTTGAAAACGTCTGGAAAGTATCTCGTTATTTTAGGCCAGTGTGACTGGTCCCGAAACTCGAAAATTCAAATAAAGCGCTGGAATCACCAAACGCTGATAAGTATTCAGATGGCGAGCAACATGTGAACTGAAATTTGTCTACTGGATTATAGGCCTTGAGTGGGTTCGACGTACACGTTTTGGATCACAAGGGACCAAATGGTTTATTCAAATGCTTTCTTCAGTCATCACGCCGTGTGTAGGCAACCATGACATATGTTCATTCATATACTTGTGCAAATAAAGCTTTTTCCGAATATATTTAACTGAGTGCACCAAACGGATCTGACTGACCTTGAAAAACGAGCAGATATTTTGCCAGAATTGAAACATGAGTCGCCTATAGTGTGTTAATTGCGTTCATGCGAACTAAACGTGTTGCTTGTTTTTTTTTAAATTACGGCTGAACTACTCTAAAACTCCAACCGTGTTGCTTTTTTTTTTAAAAATTACGGCCTGAACTACTTAAAACTCCAACAATTTTCAACCTTCGAACCTTCCAAACTGAAAATTCTGGGATGAAAACAGTAAAAAACCCGTGGAATTCACGCATGAAACGCAATGAGTAGTGGTGTTTGTGATAGCCCATCAATGCTGCTTGTACTTGCGAAGTGCAGTCATACTGTCTGTTATTCCCGTCCCACGGTAAACAAAAGACACGAAAATAGCTCAATCCAGATTTTCCTGAATAATAGTGGTGTGCATTTAGCAAAGTATTTACTACGAAGAACCAAGTTTCCTTACTGGTTGGAAGCACCGACGGTGTCTTTCACGAAGAGTTGGTATGTTAGGAAGAGCCAGCCGAGTCCAGTACATTCCGACTTTACCAAAAGCTATGTGGGATTCTAAATGCTGTGAGCAGCAGCGTCAGCAGTTGAACTTTCAGTTCCTGAAGTTCAGCGAGTCTCACAGTCTCTTAGTTAGACCTAAATTTTAAGTAGCAGCTAGGTTCCTTTACGAAATTTCTGAATTCTCTGACTCTGTCCGACTCATTATACAGATGAAAACCACATATCTTAAAGATCGGGAGATATCACCATGAAAACAACTGTTGGCGTGTGGGTTCACACGGATTCTTCAGCTGCTACGTAAACGTGAGCCTTAGGGATGACAGAGAGTGCTGGTGGACAATTAATCCCTTGATCTGTAGGAAAACTTCGGAACGCAGTATTACGGCTGTTTGGCCCAAGTGGTTTGAAGAAATTTGGTACTGTGCAGAAGTGGTACATTAGCAATTCATTCACCAGCAAGCCGTCCTTAAGGTGTCCACAAACAAACAAAAACCCTAATGACTACAATTTCAATATTTTAAAAGAATGTAATCAACATGCAAAAACTATGGCAATACCGATTTTTTAATACCAACGTCTGCAGTGCTTCGTTCGTCTTCCTGCGCAGGTTGATCTGTCACTGGGTGAGAAGTAGTTGTAAGCACCAAATAAACTTCCAAAGTGATGCCGGAACACCATTCACTGCGAAGGCTCTCAGTTGTTGTGTGTTTCTCCACAACTTCAAGATGGAGAACCTGGCTTTGTTGACTTTTAAACTTAACTTTGCCGCGGGTATACCGTAACAGACGGACTTCGAAATTGATGGCATCTGAACCGAATTTTAGTGAAGTTAAATGACCGTGTTTACAACGCAACTGTAACAGCAATATTAATTTATGGCTGTGGGGATTGGCTTCTCCGATACGTGGACCTAAGCGCCTTCAAACTCTTGCTCACCTGTGTCTTTATAGTTGGCGGGTACGCAACCACGTGGTGCGTAAGTGAGCAGTGGATAGTGTATCCAAACTTATCTGGCCGAAGTGGTTGGGGCATATATTACGTATGCGCTGTTTTCCGTCCCAAACAATAGGTTAGCGTGGGGGGGCAGGCCATGAAGTGACAACGTGAAATGAAACCGGCTAGAGCCAGTATAGGTACAGTGGAACATTCACACTTTCCTGGTTGCCGCATATATGATCGTTTTGCACGGGGTCGGAAACCTTTAAAAAGATTGCCCACAACGTGTCCCAGTAGTACGCATGCTGGTATTTTCTACCTTCTCCGCCCAGTTATGGTATTTCTGTTACTGTGTGCTGGGCTATTATTTCGTCGAGGACACTGAGTCAATCTAGTCAATGGCCAATTAGTTCGAGTTGGTGCTCATGTGGGTTCACTTTAATTCTATTCAAAGATGTAGAAACCTTATCCTTGATCGCTTTTCTTGAGAACACGGTTTTCTTCACACCATATCCACATGCTTTCGTCTTCTGCCCATTATTTACTAAGGAATTGTTTCCTCCTGGTTGTATAGTACCACTATTTGTTACTAATTTACTGCTCCCAATCAAGATGATGGGAACACGAAACTACGCCGTTTAGTGTTCACGAGATTTGTTGCACGTTTTGTGCCATGTCGAATAAAATTACACTCAAAATGTGTGAAATAAACGATACTTGGATAGACGAGTTAACTCTGAATTCTCGAAATCAGTAATAAATACTTCAGCGGGTAAAAATATCATTTATCGAGCCGACTGCGGACATGAGAAATAGAACACGGAGTGAATACGACAGCTGGGTACGACCTCACATGATAATTTTCCAGCAAGCGCCACGTGGCACCACACAAGAGCCAAGAAAGGAAGCACGCAATAACAACGAACAAGTGAACGATCACATTTGGCCGTTTAGTCCCCCTATATATTTACTCAGAAGCTCTGTATGTTTTATCCTGACAACACAGCCGTGTCCCGAGTTCTCTGTCTTCTCCTTATCGTGTAGTCTGGCGGGCTCAGTGCAGGCGTATCCAATAGACGGGCCACCCACGTACAACATATGAGTCATTCTTGCTTCCTTTGAAGAGGCTGTGGATCCATATTTCATAGGTGTGACCCAAAGTGATCAATTTCTGATGGTCCCTCCCTGGCGTGAGCTCATTTGAAGGATAGAGCTGCACCTCAAAGACCACCAACCTTGCGAGACTTTTCACTGAAGTTTATAAACTACTCATTAGTAGCCACCACACAAAATCACTTTATTGTACCAGGGTGAAACGGTCGTTTGCACAATAAATTCTGCCACACTGATGATCGACTCTATTCCTCAGACTTCAGAAAGCAGGCGGTCTATGTATTGAATAGAACGAAATAAAAAAATACCTGGATTGTAGTCAAGTGGAAAAGACCATATTTCGCGGATTTTCACTCGACTCCACTTCATGCATGGCGTACACGTTTCTGTTGGTTGATACGTTGCCAGTTGTCTGATGGTCGCCTGCCAGACTGCTCATTACCCAACCTTCACAAGTCACCAAAAGATACATTGCAAGTGCCAGGAGATTTCTAGTGGTTAGTCACAAACTGAAAGTCGCTTGCCAACTGAGAGTAATGTTGGTAGTAAAGCGGGGACGGAATCTACACGGGCATTCACGTTAGCTTGCGTTTTAATCATAACACTTGGATGTCATCAGTGATGTCGTTTTTCGAGTGTGTTTATAGTAAGCTGAAGTGTTTCTCTTTGTTAATTAAATGATGGAATAAATATTCAGGATGGCTGCAACTGCTTAACACAGAAGTATTCACAAGCCCAAGACACTGCAGAAGAATACCGTTTTGCGGAGATGGTATTGAAATGAAATGGAAACCATATGTTGTAGCTGACAATCACGAAAACATCCAGTCTTTTTCGTTGTACTTTGGATGCAGAAGAGAACAAGACGTCTAGAATGCATTCATGCATGTTAAAACATGCACCACTGTTGTCGATATGCAAGTGACAGTCACTCGCAGCACGCATTCCGTCCCACATTAATATCGATTGAATTCCGCCAATCAGACGGTGCCGACATACATCCAATCAGACGGCATAACATGCACCAATTTTTGCGCTGCCCTATTGATCCACCACGCAGATACGTTGTCACATGGGCATAGCGTCCGGTGTACGGATGGTGTTAAATGGTGAGTCAAAGTTTACGTAGCCACTGAATTCATATATATCTCTAATTCCTTATCATTGCATGGTGAACTTCGGAATGTACACAGATCAATACTTAAAAGAGACTGTAATGTCCTAACTGGAGTACTATACATCGACTATTGGCCTTACTGTTCACATGTAACTGCACACGCGTTGCGTTGCATATTATTGGCAATGTTGTAGAACGTAGGTATCTCGGGTGCGCTGTTCGCCGAGCTTGTCAGTTTCACCACCAATCGAGGTGACATCGTCAGTGCAGTGTCGAGTGGGTGAATTCCTTCTCTTCTGTCTGTGATTATATAGCATCTAAACAGTACCTGGTAGTTCTGGAAACGGTCTTCGCGTAGTTTGATTGGTATCATGTGAATCTGACGTGGTCTCAATCTCCTGCGGCTGGTTGATTCGTTGGGCGCATTCAATTCGGCAATTCAGCTGGTTGATATCAGATTATGTCATCTCAATATCATTCTACCACTCGAAGCCCACTCAGCTGATCAACTAACTTAGCCCACCCATTTTGACTAAACAAATAGGCACATGCTACTCACTGACTGTTAGGGGCATGTTGATTTGCCATACGTGTGCAGAGACATTTTATGGTGATTTGCTTGCATAATCACAGATTGGTGTAGCAGTGAGTTACACTATAAAAAGCCACGTTGTTAGCAATACCCATTATCGTCAGCAATTGATCCAGAAATATACGTTTTTTATCTGTGACACCACTTCTTAGGGTGACTATGATAGTCAAGTTGACGAAGAACTTTTCAGAAGAATCTTGCAGATTGTCCACAAGGACGCATCTGGCGAGCTACACAAGCTGCTCACTGAACTTGCCGCCACTCACGAACATGGAACTAATGGATCCAAATTGATTAGCGAGGATACTTTCTTCGTTCCATTTGCAAAGCGTAATCTCCTGCATGTGAGTGTGCATTCTCTCTTGTCCATAATATGTCCATTTCTGTACTCTACCGAACAAAGCTTCGGCATAGCCAATGGCTCAACACTTCTTGTCTGGGTGCACTAAAACGCTTGACCCGTAGGTCCCAGTTTCGATCCTCTGTTAGTAGAATTTCAGCAACTGGGCTACTGGCCCACTGCAAGCAATTTTATTGCAGCCAAAATTCATCACGTTCTCCACTTGGACACCTCACCGACTATCTAAGAGAACACTCAAAAATGGGTTTTTGAACGTGGCTCACATTTTTCCGCACCACCACTTCATAGTTTCCATTTCCATAACGTCTATGAAGCCAAAAATAACAGCAAATTCTGAAATGTATATGTAATAACTTGAGGCATGATCTGTCCCAATCTACACACAGTATCCTCTATATTACGCAAAGTGGGTTCACTGAACGAGTTCACTTGTGCAAGTATCATGTTAACGACTGAATTTATCTGCATGATGTCACTGCCATTCTAAGTACACTCTCGGCTCTTCAACATCGGTTCTTAGGTCAGCTCATCAGAACCATATATGGACTGACCTTTGACTGTCTTACGATGGTATGCCATAAAAGTTTTTTTCACTAAGAATCGGTAAGAGCGGCACGGACGGTATCGTAAGCACGAAACTCTAATCGGCATGCGATGCACTTTGCTACAATGGATACCCAGTGGAATTAATTAAGAAGATTAAAGACGGGACGAATCCAGCAGGCGTGAAAGTTGTACTGGATTTCAATGGCCTATGAAAAGTTCAGTTTGGTGTCTCATGCCACAACCCGTGCATCGACGCTCAGTGATTACAGCCGCTAATGCTTCATCCACTCAGGAGAAATAGAATAAGATGATGATAGTTGCGCTTTAGAGGTGACGCCGAAACACTGCATTGATAGTGAACTGTTTTGTTTGTCTGGTGTGGCAGTGGTTGAGGGCTACGTACTGAGTGTAATGGTTTTGATGTAAGACCTCCACTGGCTGCGTGACTAATGCACACCTGTCATGGTTACTACCAAATGATTTGTGTTGCCCCATAGTTTGCATCTAGGGTGGTCGCAGTTACCGAAGGAGCTTAACTGATGGATAGAAGATTCCATTCCACGGCCTTACGGTTACTGGGTCGTATCCAACTTGTGCAAGACTGGACGAGGAGTGGTTTACGAGACAAACGCTCCCCTGGCACAGGGAGTACATGGTCTAACCAGATTAGAATGTAGCGTGACTAGTCAATCTAGCCATGAAGTGTGAGCTTTCACGAAATCCGTCTAGCGTGACTCACCATTCTGCTCTAATATTTCTCCAGATCAGCGTACTTTTTCGAAGGCATCAATATTCAAACAGATGGCCTTCTAGTATCTTCCACATCCAGCAGCCACGTATGTGGTCCATAAAACGGGATGGATTGAACAGCGACAAATTTAATGTTAAGCCCGTGGTCAATCTTCCACATGTGTATATATCTATACCAGAAATCCGAGTCCAAAACTCGTGGCTTTACATTCGCCTCAATCTCATTTGAACAGTCTCTCCCGGGGATTCCATAGCATGGAACTCGAATTCACCCCTGGCGTCAGCACTGCATACACTTGACCATACAGAAGCATGAACTCCCAACATTTGACACGCGAGCCAGGCTTGTGACCACAACTGCACCAGCTCACTGCTCAAACCCATAAATCATCACGTTTGAACAAGCGGAAATGCTCATATTAGTGTGCTGTTATTGGTGTGCTTCAAGCGCTTCGGCATACCCACCTCGATTACCGTGTAAAGTGAGTGCGAACTAGGCGTGCGAAACATGCCAAGCAGCCGCTGTCAGGCCAGTCCACCTGACGTGATCAGTACTCACACCAAGAAATAGTTTTCCGGTCGACACCAGCTGCTCCCATAGAACCTGTTGAGTCTGAACTCTGGCATCGAAATGCGCCGGTCTTCAGTTTTAGACAATGAAGTAAAGAATCAAACTGTGAGATATTGGTGTTCCTTGTCCGAACTCTGCACAGATAAATAGACTGATGACAGCAACAGATATTTCTTAGTAGCCAGCTTCCTCTGCTTCCGTTTCATTTAGCTCAGATATTTTCAAGACCCTGCTGCGGAGCAAACCCCATGCACCAAGAAGTGTTCCAATTCTGTGCTCTCTCTACATGTTGGTCATGACCAAGTTGATGATGATTCTCAAGGAGTGTGACGTTTGACTCCTATGAGATTGACAAAAAGCATGAAGAATTGGCGTGATTTAGGAGAGAAATACCATGGAGGCGGAGAAATTTTGTAGCAGTTTCTGATCTTATGCACTGTTAGCGTGCCGTTAACGTTCACCTTCCTTGTGTCTAAATGCCAAACGCAGACATTTGCTGTTACTTTTTCGTCAGGTGGCAACTTACAACCAGGCAAGAAAATGTGTACGATTGCTGGTCAACCCACCGCATTGCTGGGATCCGGATAAACTGGATGGGCGTAATCACAATCCAATGTATTCGGCTGAACTACGTGATGATATTGGTGTCCTTGTGGAGATAGCACGGCAATCCAAGGAACGGCGCGACATACGTAGTCCGTCCGTAGACAAACCGATTTACGGAGGCTTTCCATCAACCGCTTTGGTTTGGCCACAGGATCTTTGGGTCCATCCACTGAGGCGTGATGCTGTAAGTTACACTTTGAGTAAGACAATTAGTTGACCCCTGGTAACCACCGGGCGATGCGTTTCTACGATACATTTGCACGGTTCACTGTGAAATAATGGAATTCGTGCAATCTGGAAGTGGCGTATTATCAAACGCTTTGAAGTGTAGTTTTACTGGTTGCTTCCTTATTGATACATTCTGGCTTCCCATTAAGTTTCAGCCCTTGAGGGTCATCCTCTATGCGTTTTTGGTCCATACACACCAATTTCGAGTAGTTGATTCGGGTGAACTCACGATTTTACTTTCCCGTTTAGGTCATGTGCAACCTAATTTGTAGTTTATTAGTCTCTGTGCAAAGGGACATGGCAGATTACTGTACGCCCAATCTCTTTTATCACCAAAAACGTAAGCCAATCGATGACTAGGTCTGTCATAATCATTTTCATCATCTGGGGACTGCATATCTCTCGGCATTCCGGATGCAGCACTTGACGAAGTG
>NW_008751746.1:1197171-1209089 GCF_000715545.1 Opisthorchis viverrini
ACGAAGTGTGAACGAATCAGATTGCGCCACAGGAGTCAGGATTTGGTTTGACTGCTCTTTATCATACGATCCAAAACCCAGCATCTGGTAAATAGTGAAGCTTTTGGACCTGAATTTCGGTTATCATCCTGCAAAGTCAATGACGGGACGGCTAGTTCATTCCAACAATAAAACGACAGTTTTGCCAACCGGTCTAATCCAGAAGCGACAATGAATCTACAAGCTTGGGGATAACTCAGTAACTCCAATTAGGACTTTCTGGGGAGGAGAAAGTAAACATTAGCTTAGCTAACCTTTCCATTATGCTACACCAGACCGCCTCGCGGTACAATATTTGAACTATCGCAGTGCGTTATTGCCCAGACTTAACCCACTACTCATGAGGTTCCTTGAAGCTCGTCGACCAAATCCATGTGCATATAAGAGCGTTAGTTCAAATATGTCCAGTTCGAGCGAAAGTAAAACAAGCTTGATGAAAACTGGGAGACTTCGCCCGCCTGGTAAGCCTCATCCAGGGCAAGACCGGTCGTGGACTGTCGAAGAGCTTTCAATATAATTGTGGGAAAAGCGTTGGGTCTGGAATTTCGATCCTTTTCTCATTCACCGGGTTACAGCCGGTCACAGCAGGTTTACATTGTGTCATCGTCCGGCTGTGTATGGTCAACACAACACTCTGACATATTGCCGAAAGGGTTCAAGCGTGAACAGTTAGTGTCAGTGTGAAAAGGCCAGCCTGATCGCGCTGATGAATGTGTAGGAGGAATTCAGTGTATGGACGGGCGCAAAAGCGTTTGGACTTGCACACTTAAAACGCATGTTCTGGTGACGTAACGAAACTGCCTAGCTCACACAAAAAATCAGTAACTACAACCTGAGTTATCAGTATACCTTTCAATTGCAGATGGTACAATCTTTAGCCCATCGAAGTCCAATATTACGCTTCACGAACCACAAAAAATGAATGATGCTTAATTTTGTTGTCGGCGGATGCTTGGATGAGGTTGCCAATGAATGCCCGGTTAGTATACGCTGATTTCCACAATTCGGCTTCCTTAAGGAAAAATTTGTCATGACAGGTTTTATTCCACTCAATCTTTAGCTACAACTCCACAACAATTGGAGTGCTCGAAACTGCACCGATCAACCACGCGGTTCGAACCCGGCATGAGCGTTAACTGAACTTAGCGAATTACCAAACTGGGTGTGCTGGTGAATGCGCGTATGCGTGCTTGTGTGTAAATGCCAGTGATGGGTGATCATGGGAGTGTTTGTGAACAGGCTCAGAACGCTTTGTACGGCAATCCGAATAAGGCCTGTAGCACAAATTAGTCAGCAGTGGGAAACGAAACGAAACTATACAACCCCACTTCGTATGTGTGTGCAGTTAGTTTCATCTCCTCTGGTTGCCCCGCAACTCATCGCTTGACACTTACGGTTGTCGGGTTGTCTTGTTAACACCACGTCATGTTTATTTCACGTCTGTTCTTGCTCCGGTCTTACATAGGCTGAGGGGGAATTAGCACATTGACAGTTATGAAAACAAATCTAGTGAAACGTACAATCTCTCGTGGAATACCGCAGGCGATTGTAACGCCGTATGATACAAAACAAAGTTTTATTCACCTACTCTGAAGAAACTTGCAGATTTGACTGGGTAAAAATTGCAGTGAGCTTTCTTGATTGTTTCAGTTAAAAGTGATGTTTAGAAATTCCTTGATTTGCTAATTTTCTAGGTTATTGGAGTTCGTCACGTTGGAATATCAGGGTCGGAACATGACGCCACAGGTCACTACATGTTCAGAACTCAAATGATCGGACCGTTAGTCGCGCTTGTGTTTGAGCTCTACATTGCCAATCCTTCCTTGTTTGCCTTCGAGTTTTGGACAGGGGAAGAATCCGATAACAAGCAGCGTTTATTCTGGCCCGTCCCGTCAAACGAACCTGATTTAAAGGAAGAAGTCATCGAGCATTCTTCGTGCGAAGAGTATCCCCACTGTCTGTACCGGATATCAGTCATAACAAGACAGCTGCATTTACCAGATCAAGAAAGGTTTGTCATTCTGCGTAACCGATGGGTTACTCATACCCTTACATCTTTGGAGACGTCGTCCAAATCCTTGTCTATGAGTCCACCCTCTCTGATGCGGAATTGTCGCAGTGTGGTCAGGAGGCTTCTCATTAACCGATGCAGTACGTTCCGTTGCCGCATATGTTATGAGGCTTGAAATGCAACCAGAGGGTAGACACAGTACACAGTAATCCTCCTAGAGATACAAGTAACCTGAAAGGTCTATAGCAGCGTTCTCCTCGAATCGTTAAGTAGAGTATGGTCCCTCAAAAGGAAGACCAACATGTTACAAGAGAACTGTTCACCACTTTCAAGACAGCGATACCGTTTTCCATGGGTAGGGTCTTTGAAAATCGAACACGCAGATCCATAGTGGGCTGGGTTGTCAAGATGCTTTCGGCACACTTATAAGCAGCATCTCTCAAAAAAAACTACACTATGATACCTTGTGTATAATATCGGCAGAAACAAGTGGCGGTTATTCACTTCAAAAATATTATAATTCGGAGATTTATTTTGTCAAACCATTAAAGCTAAAGTCATTTGCAAGTGAGTTTAATACACCAATTCCCCGAGCTATTCCATCGCTAGCCAGTTTTCTGGACCAGATTTGTGGGATCTTCTAAACACTCCATAGAACATGATGGTCTATGGCTGCACCCTGCCGTGATTAGCCTGAAGGGCTTATTCATGCAAAACCACACTCCGTGTTGGATTGACACTCTAACGGGGGCATTTTCGCAGGCGAAATTTGTAAAAAAAAACGTACCAACTGATGTGCACATAGCTACTCGTTGCCGCAAATATTATTTAAGCATCTGAATTGCTGAAATTCCCCGTGACATTTAAATTTGGAACACAGAAGAAGCAGTCATCCGAGATCATCTTAAACTGTCATCTTTCTCTGTTCTTTGGTGTCCCAGGTTCGTTTCAGTTTAAGTTAGACAGGGAGGCGTTAAATTCCGACTATTTAAAGGTGTCCTATCTTGAGGATTCATCATTTTAGCCTTAAAATGGTAAAAAGGTTACCGAAAATACAACTGTGAACCTGGCGGATCTTCCGCACAGAATTTGCTCCAGTGTATGCGGCTTGTCTACCTAAAGCAGACTACTAAGTAGCGAATAGATTTCTTGGATATGGCCCTAGTGGTCTGGTAACCGTGGTTTGCAACCGGTGAGCATTTCCTGATTAGATGAACGTCTTTCTGTACTAGGTAGGCCACCAAAAGCCTAGAAGAGACCAAATAGGGTTGTACAGCGTAAACCCAAGATAATGGAGTTGGCACTCTGTCGGATGGTGTCAGCCGGCCCAAGTATGGTGATGTATCAGTGAACACCGCTAGTTGTTCGTTTACACAAAAACACCGGTGACGTCAGACACTGCTTTTACTATTGTCTGTTTTCTCAGGGCGTGATCATAGAATTTAACTTGCGAGCTACAGATACGGGAGATCATAAGAGAGGGCAACCCTTCAAGTCGGTATGACATCATTAGTTTTCAGTCAGCTCACATGATCCCCAAAGCATATAGAAGTGTTTGACTTGGAAACTCAGGTGTAAAGATTGGTAACTGATGGAGGTACGAAAAATGCTCAATCATCATCATCATGCATGACATCAGTGTTCAACACTGATTCCAGAATAGTGAGTAACTACAAGTCACCGGCTGTCGTCTTAAAGAACCCCAGTCCAACGACACTCTTGGCGGTAGCAGGTAGGCCTGAGATGACAGCTATGGGACACTTGTCAGCACCAATTTTTTTGTCTTCTTATTTCACACCGAGCATTTCTCGCCCACCTGGAACACCTCACGTCTATCACGATTGCTGGATGCTTCCAATGAGGCGGTAAACAAAGCTACAGAATGCTCATCAAACATCCGGCTGAAAGCACCTTCCGGGATCGTCAGGTCATCGTGACATTTCCGACCCTTTTCCTCAGCAGAATACCACTTACAACATCCCGGTGAGAGCCGCCTACTGAGAACATTTGCCATCGGTTTAAAAGGGGTGAATCTAGCCGCTCTCTCATGTGACGACTACAAAAGCTGCTGAAAAGACTCGCTCCAAGCAGCCACCGTTTGTCCCTTGGAGTTTAGTATCGGAAGGCTGAGAACCCTAACAAACTTGCCAAAGACAGGATCATCAACCACATTGCGCAGTACTTGGCACTGCATAAGGCGGCGTAACTCACTCACTTTTCACTGCATCGAGAGGGGTAAACTCAGACTTGTATTATGTAGATTGAATTTAGCTGATTTGGCGCCCTTCGTTGAACGCAGCCAGCCAAGAACAGACTGCCTGATATAATTAACTAACCTTTTGAATGTACTACGGCTGGAATAGCCAAGCACGCGCGAATGTTTCAGGCCCGGTTATAGGTAGTTCTTCATGGTCGTCATTTGTTGGCGAGGCTTCAGCGGGATATGCGTCAGCTCAGTAAGCAATTTTGCCAGCTGCTTTTGATTGTTACATACGCCTTCCCAGTTGAAAGTAAATAAGACGTCTAAATAAGCCATGTTCTTTATGAGATGAGTGACTAGTTCCTCAATGAGAAACAGTGGTTCGGTTCGTCCGTCCGATGTTTTCGATCCCCACAGATCACCACTGCTTTCATCCTTCAAGCACTGAATCTTATATCAGCCTCTCCCACCTCAACTGCATGCTTCTACACAGAGTGAGCTGACTTTCTGCTCACACCACTCAACCGTTAGCGAAGGCGCAACCATCCAGTAAGGTGTCACGTAGCTGATAGTCCAGGTGTCGCACTAACAATTAAGGAATCTCATCCATCGCCTCGATGAACAATATTGGGGAGAGTGCACCTGTATGCAATACTGTTCGGTGTTCTGAAGTTGGGCTGCAATTTCCTTTGTACACTTCCATTCGCAGGCCATTAGGAACAACATACAGTGCATCTTCCACTATCCCGTATTGTAAAGTCCGAATTGTGGTATAGTTAGCTCAACCAGTCTGTTCTCGGTTGCCAGCAGACGACGAGCTTGCGGGTGGCGGTGTAGAGAGACAGGTACCAGCGCCATCGGAAAAAGCTCAAAAGTTCAATACCAGTGAATCATCAGAGTTGGGTTCCAAGAGCGACACCGCGCAGCCCACGGTTTGTTTCATTCGAGCCACTGGGCGAAAAGTGCCACAGAAACACACGCAACCTGGTTTTCATATTGATAGCCAGTCGACCAGCAAAATATTGCTCCAGGCTAGCGAACGGCGCGCTTTGTGCACCAAAGACACATGAATAACTGTGAAAACCAAACTAGTTTGCAAATGAGTGTATTTCTCGGAAACAGTGCAATTTGGGTTCAGGTAGAACATAAAGTTGATGGAAACTCGGGGACTGCGCCTACCTGATGAGCCCCAAGAAGGTCGAAACCGGTCGTGGGCTGTCGAAGAGTTTTCAGCAACCTTGTGAGTAGTTTCCATTATGAAAACTGTGAACTTTATTTGACCTGCAACCACCAAAGACTTTCACTCGGCAAAGCTTATCTACTCTGTACTATGTGAAGTGGCCGCTGTGGCAATGCTGACTCAGCCAAATTTGCCGGCAATCGGCTAAGACGATCAACGCCGGCTACTTGAGCGACTACGTCCTCTTCAGCGCTTTCATGGACGTGAATTTGACGGTGGGATACCAAACCAGCTTTCGATTTGCAGCAGTTGCCACAGTCGCCACGCGTGAGCCCCGCGAAACTCTCCCGTTTACTGTTTGGTACTGGTGCGAAGGTGCGCAGTGATACTGGTTGCCCACTCTCGGAAGCACCGTAAAAACCAATAGAGTTAAACTGCCTGGTCTGGAGTTCCTGAACGTTTAGCTCACTCACGTTGATTTCAAGGCTACCCAGCAGGAAAATCGAGGTGAGTGAAATACCAGCAGTGAACTGTCCTTAGGACACACTTGGTTGCTTGTGGTCACATTGTTGAGTACAACCTTTGATATCGATTCACTCAAATCCTTGTTAAAACCTTTTGAAGTGTTTGTAATATCCCAACTTATTGCATGTGTCTAATGCATATTTTTTCATGCAATTCGCACTCTTTCACAGTTGAAAGAAATGTACAGTTGAACTATGTACAACTGGTACGGAGTTTACGGCAACCCCAAGCGATCGAGCAATTTCTACTCTATCAAGATATCTGGGATGTTCCGGACTGGGAACAATATTTAACCGACGGAGAAGGTGCCAACATGCCTTATGGGATACGGCTGTTGACGAAACGAATAGCTCTGGACACTGGGGAAACGGGCACACTGATTGGTCATCGGTTCATCCCGGATCACTAGTTCTAGTCCCGCTGTCCTCAGAACCTATTTTCACACTTCATTGACATTTTGAATATAAATGCATTCTCTTAATCAGTCTCGCTTATATGGGACTACAGTTCGACCAGACAGAGTATAGCGAATCCATCCCTTTTTGACGTGTCTAAACATCCACTGATGTACGTCTGAAACTCAGTGTCCAAGAATTCAACGATTTTTTTTCATGCACGGATCCAATAGGTCGCTGTTTTGGATAAACCTCCATGTGCAACAGGGCTGAATTAATAACATTAAAACCACGGAAATCCCAATTCTACTGCCCACCTTGTTGAAGCCACACCAGATCCGAGCAGCTATGATTCATGCATTCAGTATGGGAAAACGGATCAAAGTTGGTTGCCCGGCCGCTTTGATTAACACTTAAGCTGCTCATGTGCACGAAAATATACCCACATTTGACCACTTGTGAACATCGGTACGAACTTGTGTTGAAGGAATGATCTGATCTTAAGAACCAAATCTGGAATCCGAATAATCAGACTATCCGTAAACTGGTTGACGCCCTTTTATTCTACACATCGCGTAAAACGCCTAGCGATGAAGGTTAACAGTTTGCTCTAGAATAAAATTGGGTGCAGACTGATTTAGTGACATGCAAATAGTATTCTGGAGAACTGGACCCTATGATGTGTGCTTCAGAGCTTTTGTCAGGAATATTTTTGCATTTTGGAATTTACAGACCAGCTGACGCCAAAATGTCGTGTAAACCGGCTACTTGTTAGTAGCCGGGAGTTGCAAAATAGTTTTGAAATTTCTCACGTTACAACAGTCCTAATGCCATGTGCAGAGATGGCTCATCCCCAAGGTCATCATCGGTGCTGCACGTTCCGGATAGCAGGTGCGTTGTCGGAGCTCACCAAACACGGCTTAGCAACATACGGCCAGTGGAGTGCGGCTGAAAGTGTTCACCAACGGAACACTGCCATTGGCTGTATAGAGCGAACAAGCAAACGACCATATTTGACCATGTAGTCATCCCATATATTTACATAGAAGTTCTGTATGCTTTGTCCTGACGATACAGCCGTGCCCAGTGTTTTCTGTCTTCTCTTTACCGCGTAGCCTGGCAGGCTCAGTGCAGATGTCATGAATAGATGGCCACCCACTCACGATACACTCAGCCAGGTCGTGGAAACCGCATATATGGAACCTACATCTTAGTGCGGCTCATCGGCACTGCATAAGGTTAAGAGACAAAGTCTTTCAACAGTCAGTCAGCCAATTTATCAGCTATAAACAGAACTGATATCTAAACAGGGGCGTCTGGATTTTCGTAATAAAATCAGTAACCACATTGCCCTGTCACATGACGTGAAACTGTCCGCAGCAAGTGTTCACCGTATAAAGATGTCTGTCCTGAATAGTGAAATCCATTTCCTTAACCTGGGTTTGAGCGAAATCGTAGTTTCTGTAAAAAATAGTCCTTTTTAAAAAAAAGTTCACTCGTCATGAGATTGTTTTTCACTGCCAGATATAGTGAACCTTGTAAACGATCTTCTAAGAATGAGGACTCAAAAGGTCAGCGTTAACCAACTGCGTGATTACCAAACGCTTGATATAAATACTAAGGAACAATCCAAACCTTAGTAAGTGGTGTGCCTTTTTTCATTAAAATGAGTCGGTTAGACCAAGTGCAGGCACATACGGTGGTGCGATTTACAACTAGCAGTGATGGGAACTCGAGTAATCTGATTCAGCATAAACGACTGAAACCACCTGAGTATCTGCTCTTGTCCCACCGCTGGTGGAGGAAGTACCCGCACCACAGAGTGTGCGCTGTCTCATCTATCAATTGCTTCACGTGCTTACTCGAATGTCAACTTAGCTTATGAGATCCAGTTTCGGCTGTCTGGTTTTTTTATTAACCTCAATGGACGCCCACACAAATTATCAACTGACTGCGCAATTTACAAGAGATCACAATCACAAAGATGAGGAAGATTGGTGGAAGTTATTTTGCCCGAACGCACGTCATCGATTGTTTTGGTCGCCAGAGATTGATCCGGTAACCGAGGAAGTCTTCATGCTTTGTAGATGCAAATAAGATGGAATGGTGCTCACTGTGAAACGGTGGATACGATTGATGAGGCATGTCAGTAGTGTCTTCTCGTAAATACGTTTCACGTCTCTTGAAAAGTGAGATCTTTTACGAAATTTGTGGAATCGCTTTGTGGCATTTGCTTGCATTTGAGAAACAGTCAATGAATATCCAAGAAAGTTCAGGAAACCGCGTTCAAGAAGAAGATAGATATTCAGTTTTGTAAACAAGACGCATATGAGAATTTTGATGACCTGTTCAATAGTCTGTAACTGTTCCACTTTGCCTCTGCATCGAAGGCCTTCTTCCTTTCAATCGTAGTTCCATTAGCCAACTAGTGGAAGTTAGGCATTCGTCTGAAATCTCTCCAAGAGGCCTAACTGTTCGAAATAACGGCAAACGCGTAAACAAAGCTATGCCCGGATTTGGACGAACAGGTTGAACTCCATCTGAAATCGAAACAAGCTGTATGCTGCATGACCGTTAATTTTCACTGTACAGACAACCAGTGGCTGTTTGAATCAAGGGAATAAACACATCACAGCTCATTAAAAAGACTTCGAAAAACTAAACATTCAAATGAAAATGGAAGTCAAAACGTCACTATTATGCGACCGATCCCGTCTCAAGTTTGTCAGAAACTTACCTAGCGAGCAACACTTTCGCAAAATCCCGTTTAGCTCCCCAAAACCTGTAGGAGGTTACTGCCAGGTGATTCAGTCAATCACCAAAACTACCAAGTCCGTATTTTCACTCCCATTTTATTTGCGACCGGTGACTGGTCACCGCTTGTGATGCACATCAACCTGGGGGTTGTAACGTATCAGGGATGAGTGTGTTACAATACTTTGAAACAAAAATAACTCCATGGAAGCTCGATACGCAGTTACTTTGTTATTCTGGACAGTACACAATCACCAAAACTACCAAGTCCGTATTTTCACTCCCATTTTATTTGCGACCGGTGACTGGTCACCGCTTGTGATGCACAGCAGATGGAATACGTGCCACGTCGTGTCTTGGGAAGTGACGTACAAATGGAGAAACATCATGTATCCAGCTAGTCTCGTTTTGACTAACAAATGAGCCTCATTTTCTAGACAAAAGGTCTAACCAAGCCCCAGATAATTTTATTTATCCGGACGAGACCCCACGTATTGAGACCGGGACACCCCGGTTTGCTCGGATACAAAGCAATAAATAGCCGCCTGTTGGCTAAATTTAGGTTTTATGGCATTTCTGACATTGTGGACCGAGAAACATGGAAACCATAGTTCACCTCATCCGGGCCGGATTATACACAAAGGTCTGTTAGTGCTCAAGTTGTGACGTAATTAAGTTGATTATCAGTAAGTAACAAGCACCAGCAAAAGTCTGTCTTACTAGAATGTGATGAATACAATAATTAGGTACACTTGATAGAAATAGACACAATCCGAAAAGTGGAATAAGCCAAAAAGTGACTTATCGTTTGAGGACACTTGTTGAGGGTTCCTGAGTGAAGTTCCGGACGCAGCATAGCTGCTACACGTGTTCCGTAGTTGTCCGTGGAGACTCGCGGAGCTCTGTTGACTTCCTGTCCTGTGCGCGCGAGTGTTTTTGTTGAGCCTAGTTGTATGCCTATTTATTGTGTGCAGTGTGTCCCTTCATGTTTGATCCTTGCACGAACGGGTATACAATTTGACCTGATGTTTTGAAGTTCATAAGCCTGGTGCGTTACGCAAGTAAACAAAACGGGATGAGAATTTGTACTCTACAAGTTGTCGGCTAAGGTTGAGTGACCTTTACAGGTCGAAAGGGGATCGGTCAGTTGCAGACTAACGCAACAATGAACATATACTATGCCGACGTTTAAGACCACTTAGTAAACCTACCAAGACAGAGGATTCTTCCACTTGCTTTTGGGGTTTGTAAGCAAGTTCTGGTAATAAGTTCCCTCAGAAGAATTCCACTGGAGTACTACGTAAAACCTTTAGCAGGACTAGTCATTTAGGACTAGTCATTTAGTTATTCTGCAATTTCCTATAGATGTCGTTTACATATCCCAGCCATATCGGTGAAGATATCTGAAAAATAGTGTTAGTTGTCCAGTAAGATTTCAAAGTCTTTATCCAGCTACTTGATGGAGACAGGACACCTTTTGTGCTTGGCTGGAATTTCTCTGTTTCATTAATTTTATGTGAAATTTCGACCCCAAATTGAGGCCTTGTGTTTTATGACTTTCCGGTTATATTTCTGAACCAAATGTCTATAAACATGTGTTTATTCTTCATACTAGTCCAACACTAACTATTAAAAGCCGAGCTTGAAGTGCAAACATACTTAAGTTGTCATTTTTCTTCGAACGATACGGGGCGAAAACGAACACAAATTTTAACTCTTTCCTTCACACTGGACTGCCTTTTGAAGACTGCCGACTTGGTTTAGACTATCGTTTACAGAACGCAATTTATCGGAAAGCGTCGATAGTACGAGATGTCCTAAGTGATTCTGAGCGTTCGGTTTTCCACCGCTATCCACTGGCATACGAAATCCCCGTATGAACACAGGATATAGGGAATAAACAACAGTGTATCCACGTTTCTCGATCCCTGCACATAAAGAGATCATGGCCTGCCAGAATACTCATCATTACCACGATGAAGTCAAATTAGTCTGTAGTCTTCCGAAATATGCGGCTCAAACCATGCATCTTCACACGCCACGCTGCACTAGGTGAGTATCGATGTAATTTTTTTTCAAACCAGGGGCTGAAAGTGACTGTGAAATTTCACTAGTCCTAACCATTACGCTCAACTGCTCTCTTTTGTTTGTTTTAGACTGGACCCGATAAAGTTATCGAATTCGGAGGCAGAAAATGATACACTGATTTTCGGAAACACACTTTACACCCGCCTACGGTGCACCTCAACCAAAGAATAGATACACCAAACTCAATCGAACAGCTTGATTTACAAGTGCATAAACGTGATCATTTCGATCCGAGGAAGGTGGCTGGAGACATGTGCTCAGTGTGAATATATAAAGCAGGATAGGGCCACTCTACCAATAAAAATAGATATGCAAACAATTATACTACTTATTGGTGTATGCTGCTGTTCCCAAGTGCGAGGACAACCAAAGTGGAAAGATTGCTGTGAGTCCATTGTTCTCATTTCGATTAGCGTGTCATTCAAACTTATTTACGATATATCAGACCCGATTCAGGGAATTTATAGCAGCACTGTGGGTTTTTCTCTAAGGTTTTCACCTACACAATATGTATCTAATAGCACCCTTACCTTTCTAACGTCTAATCCTTTTCTGAAGCAAGGATCATGGCAAACAGAATACCCTTACTAGTTTGGAGAGGGTCCAGTCCAACAGAAGTAAACTGTTCAACTTCAGGGCAAAGCTCTGCTAACAAACGACTGCCTTACTTGTATCCTTGTGTTCATTTATGTTCGAGCTCTCACTTTTTAACTAGGAGTATACACA